>NC_058028.1:16604923-16904923 GCF_019176455.1 Solea senegalensis | reverse complement strand
CATAATTTCAAAGATGATCATGTCTGCTGTTCTCTGCAAGGTCTTTAAACAATATATCTTACTGATTTACAAACCTATGTTATCAGTTAAGGAACAGATCCAAAATGAATTACTAATACTAACTGTTTCAGTTTTCGTCTTCAATTTTTAATAATTATAGCCGTGCGAAAACCCCGACAGTTGTTTGCTGAACAAACTGATGCTCTCTGTAATAACAGTGTGTTTTGAGCCAGTGCAGTCTAGTCTACAGTTCATCCCCAGTGGAACGACTGCAAACATTCACTGTTGTTTAGATAGGATGGCCCCCCTCCTCCACCTCTCCCTGCTCCCTTGCTCTTCCTGCTGGAAGCTACTGAGTGCTCCTAATCAGCAATCATTTGAAAGGTCATGAATGAGACGCTGTGGAAGGAGGCTGCAGGCTGTAAGCGAACAGTTTGTCTCAGTCAGCTGCTGCACTGAGCTGGCACTTGCTGGGCATTAGTTTAACTAAATTGGCTGGAAACTCACTTCACTATGCCATTCGGTTTTTTCCCCCCCCTTGTCATTCTGTCATGGCCAGTTCTGCAATTATTTAGGGGGGAAATCCTCTCTTACCATAATGGGGCTTCACCACAGATATACTACTTGTGTATGTTTATGTGAATAATGGCTTTAGAATAAAAATTGCTGGGTTCTTATAGCATTAGAAAAAAACTTTTCATATGTAGTAGGGGGTTGCTTAATGCGTTTCGTGTTTTGATGCAGAAACTTAATTGAATGGTTCCAAATCTGATGATAATCTAAATAAGATAAGATAATAATACTTTATTGTCCGTTTGCACAGAAAATTGTCTTGCATTCACAATTATGACAGTCTATAAAAATACATCTCGTCTTTCTGTGATTTTTACTGTAGTTTCATAATTTGTCTGTATCCCTGCTAAATTTGCAGCTGGCCATCAGACAGTGACCATTCAATAGCAAGAAGGTGGTAACTTATTCTGAGCCTGCTAAAAAAAAATATATATAAAAACATAAAAAGTGTAGGATCAACAAAGACCTTAATCTAAATATTACATCACCTCACTATGGCTATACACACTATTTATGTGCTTTATACAGACTTTAAAGTGTCTGTGTAGATCCTGGTCATATTAAATAAGTAGCAGCTGGAATTGTAGATTATTTGAAGAGGCTACTTCCGTTCTAAAAGTTTGTAGTGAACCCATGAATTTGAGTACCTGTTTCAGGCATCAATATTGCTCCCGTTAGCCTCAACCACTACTGGGTACATTTTCAGATCTTTGCTGTAGCTATGATCAACCCTAATTTGTGTTCTAGTGGAGAGTGTGAGTCAAGGAACAAATACTGGCCCGTGTGTATTGGTCTCCTGTAGACTCTGATGTGACGGGCCCTGTCTTCTTCCAAGAGAACTTCAGTATCAGAAAGGGCACACAGTTGTTTTTATCATTGTCCCTGGTCAGTTTGATATGTATACATCTTCTCTAACTCTGTCTATCTCTTCAATGAAGCATCTCAGTTGTTGGACCACTCTAAAATCTTCAAACAACTCCCACACTGTGTCGACACTGCACGTTTCAGAGATCTTTACCCTCCACCCTAGTGGAGAGTGGTCTCAGAGTAGGTCTGTGCAGAGAGATGCAGGGACAGATGGCCGAAGGCAGATCCACTGAGGCGTCTCACTGTCTACAACCACAACTCTGTCTCCCTCAGTGCAGATACAGTGTCCATCTGCTCCCTACGATCACACAGCATCTGCTGGAGCATGCTGGGCCGTGTGCCACGTAAATGTACACAGCGGGGTCAATTCCATTTAAGTGAGTGGGAAAGGGGTCTCAGACTTTTGGACAGTTACTGTCGGGATTTATAAGAATATGAAATGAGAGAAAGGGAGCAGAGAATTCAGTGACCAAAACCACTTAAAAGTGTCCCAGTGAAGCACCACTCAGTTAACCCACCACGGCATTAAAAAACACTTCAAAAAAGTAACAAAACTGTAGGTCGCGTTCACAGCTCAGCCCTGAACATGACACCCCATTAATCCCTCATAAACTCTCACATCTGTAAGCAAACCGTGCTGGCAGCCACCAGCGTGAAAAACACTCACTTCCTCCTCGTCCTCCTCTGACCCTCAGCTTTTTCATCTTCTCATTATCCTCCTCCATGTGGCAAACCTGGCACACAACTCACCACACAGTGCTCCATAAATGTTAATATAACACACATCCTCCCATACCAATACAGTACAAAGTAAAAACCTGTGACTGAAGTTTTCACAGCAGCACTTTTCTATGTTCTCTGCCATTAAAAACAATCATCTGTTAGAAAACGACATGATATTGCACTATGTTGTGGCAGAAGATGAGCCAAGTTAAACATGTTTGGATGACAGTGGATACCTTTCCACTGGCAAGTCAAGAAACAAATGTTTTTGTTTTTTTTCCAAGATGAAGTCAGTCTGACCAAGGCCCTACTGTAGTCTTAGAAAGTGTCTTCCTGCAACATACTACAGGAGACACCAAATTCATAACATTTTGGTTCAGTGTAAAAACAAACAAAACAATCTCACAGGTCTCAACAACATATATCACAATTAAGTCGTATATCACAATATAAATGGAAAAAAAAACATTTATTTTTGCTATCCTATCTCTAGATAAAGATGCTTTTCCACCTTTGTGTGGACTATTTGCAAGCCGGTTACTCCACTCCAGTATCCCCCCACTGAGGCAAAGTGTAATACAATCTCAACATTATTTTCCTCACCCCACAGACGACAGTTTTCACTGCATTTCATTGGGCAAGCAAAACACAGTGTGTACGTGACCTGCATCTGCACAGCTGCTCCACTTTCCAGACAGTTTTCAAAACCGTTTCTTTGACCCTGGTGGCAAACAGAGTTGTGATGTTGACGAACACCCGTACTGTAACTGAGTCTTTCTCGCCTCCCACCATCGACATTAAAAGTCAAAGTCAGCTTTTTGTCCCTCTCCTGAAAGTCTCCTAAAAGATTTCAGAGTACAGGGAAGACAAAGGCAGAAATACAGTGAGACTCAAGAGAAAACTGCTCACTAGACTCACAATTCATCTTGAACCAAGCCTTTGTTTGACATCCAAAAGCATCTATACTGCTAAATGTTTCAAGATAAAGGGAAAAATGGAAAAATGCAACGTGATTTAGAAAAATTACAAAGAAAGCCATATGAAACCAGAGTAAAAGAGCAGCATGGCCATTAGTGTTGTTCTGCTCAACAGTCGGTTTATTCATCCACAGAAAGAACGTGAGAGGCTAAGAAAGAAACAGAAGATTGCTGCTGATTTAAACCTGCTGTTACAGGCACCATCTTCCCTCTGATTAGTACACTTCAGACATAGCCCCCTTACAACTAATTACATGCTAACACCTGCACACCAAGCGTCGACTCAAGCCCTGCCTACCACATATGCATGAAGAGCTCTTGATTTGAGGCTGTTTGTGTTTCCGACAAGGCAAAGCAAGCATGCTGTTTGCTAATTTCTTGAAAACTAAGCAGGGGTCTCTCTACGACTGCCGAGTGTGACTGTCTTTTTGTCCACATAAAAGCAAGACTGTGATGATTGATATATCTTTTAAGACTGCACGCTAAATACTCTACTCAGGATATACAAAGAGTGCTGAGTCCATGGCTGGTTCTCGTACACAAGACACTACACATGTTTTATTTCTGGAATACCCACTTGCAAATGGCTCATTGTGAGCAAAGGGCAACGTGCAACTAGTCAGCTACAACACAACATAGTGGTTGAAATATTTTAAGTTTGGAACGGCTATGTGTGCAAAACTAAATTAATGTGGAATTGAATATGCTGCCATTATTAATGACAATAAACTATCATTAAGTATCCATCACACAAGTGAGACAGACACTTAATTAAACACAGCTGAAAGGCCCTTTGTGTACACTTGCCGTGACCTTATTCCCTCCTGAACTTTACAAGAGATAATTACAGTTTAATTGGACTTATTTCATTCCGTCTGGTTGTTGCCATTAGTGATAGCTGTTCTCGACTTCCTGAGCAGATAACACTTAACGAAGAGTAAAACCAGGTGACAAAAAAAGATGCCAGAAAAACATTTTGTCTAACATCCTGTGGTAAATTAAACCTAAAAACGCTGAAATGTTTAATGAAAATACTGTCTTATAAATGTCAGCATTCATAATCTGTAAATGCTGTTTTTTTTGTGTCTTTGATACGCCACACACCATTTGTGCACACATAAGACCAGTGATGCCAAACAAACCCACACTCGAGCATCTGTACACTCATACTCATCCACGTTCTCCTCCCAAGGTACATCTTGACCTACAATAATAGGCTGCCCTACTCGTCTGTCCCAGGGGACTCAACCAGTGCAGTCTCGGCACATCTGCAGCAGGTGTTTCTGGTGCCCTTCACCATTTATCGCCTCTGTCGCACAGAGTATTCCCGTGGGCTGGACTCGCTATCAAGAATTGGTCATGTTGCAAAAGTGATGTCAATGTAATGTTTGCAGTGTCTGCCATTGTTGAGTAAATTCTACAAATGATCGGCAATTGGGAAAAGTTCACCCGCTGCCTTTGTTAGACTTTACGAAAAATGAGGGCTCATACACAAAACACCCTTCAATGGAAACACCTGCGAGTAGCAATTGCCAAAATTTTACAAAAATCACTTTTATTTTGTGAAAAATGGAAACACTTATATATAGTTTGGCCTTGACGTGTATGATGCTGCTGCTCATGCTAATGTTTGTTGTTATTATTATTTTACATGGACTCAACATGAATAATGCATTGTGTGATTTGTTATTGCTGGAGAAATTTGAGTGACAGCTACAGAAATCAGATGACAGTTGTTCATTAAGCTTCACAGAATCTCACAGAATTTAATCATAATATCTTCTGGGTTTTCATGGGCCACATGTAGGGTGACCAGGTGTCCACACAGCATTTGATTCCCTTGTCCCCCTTGTCCCACTGCATATTGAGACATTGTCCCGCATTTTAAGCGGCTCTAGACTGAAAAGTAAATGTATACATCTGATCTAATGACTGTAAAAAAAGGAGGGCGGCCATCACCGCGGAGCTGCTACACTGACGTCAATCAAACTGTCAAACACAAGCTTTTGTGGTGGGAAAAGTTGGAGTCAGTCACAAACTACACTTGATTTTTGAAAGGTCTTGAGGAAAATACAGCAAAGAAAAGAAGACACAGCAACAACAAAGAACAGGGAAACTACTCACAACTGGGTGAAGCAGCTGAAGGACATTTTTCAGAGTTTTCTGCTTTTTCTGATGCAGTTTTTTGCTATTAAAAAAATTGCAAAAACTTATTTCTTGCCTGGACTGGTTCTATAAATAAGATATTATTTGCTGTGTAGGTTTTATAAAGCACCAGTCATATACACGATACATACAGACAGTCCTGTGTTTATCTTTCCAGTTAAATAGACATTCTACCAACACTTTGCACTACCTCTCAGCACTGGTAACGGACGTCCCACATTGTCCCACATATTGTCCCTCATTTACTTTGTTGGGATCTGGTCTCCCGAGCCACATGAAAGGCACAAAAACCTTAGGATAGTAGATGAAAATGCATCATCAACCCACAGAACATCATTTCCACCTGAGCTGCTGCCAACTAAGCAACGGTTTCTTTAATATTACATAACGCACAACACACCCTCTCTTTTCAGCATCCGTGTCATTTATTTTTCTGTCTGGCTCTGGGGTTGTGGCACCTGTTATGCAGTCCTGGTGCTGCTGCTGCTGCTGCCGAGTCTCTGGTGCAGTTGCTGATGATGAGGTATCTCTTAGAGGCCTGTGCTCCCTCAGCAGCCTGTTATCCATTAGCGCTTTATGACCAGCTCGTTGCCTGACCAGTCCCAGTTCATGCACAAGTGCTCGGTGTTTTATTCCTCCGTCTCTTCCTCACTGATTCTAACCTGAGTTGCTGAGGGACACCAGCCTGGGCCTCAATGATGAATTACAGCAATTAAGCATTGTAATCACCCTCTGACTGGAGACAGATGTTAATATGGTGGAGAAACAGTGAGTGCCCCCATGTGGAGGGGAGGTAAAACTCTTAAGTGGCACAAGGGGATGTCTATTTAATCACAATTTATTTAGAGCAGGGGTTGGTAACCTCTGGTCTCCAGGCCAGGGTCATTTTATCTAGCCCAATAGATAATTCTAGTAATGATGATAATAACAATAATAATCTATAACTGCAATGAGATTTATTTTTAGCAATGAATAAAAACTGCTAAATAGTTCAAACACTGAAATATATTTTTTTCTCTGCAATAAAACAAACATTAAAATTAGTCTTTTGGGTTAGGGTTTGCAGAGGCCGAGTTTGACACTCAGGATACATTTCTTTCTTTCCAAGGCATCAATGGCACTTGTTTGGAAAGGTAGTTTTTTTGTGGCAAAAATCAGCTAAAAAAAAAGCAAGAAAGAAAAGCTTGGCATTGAACTAAAGGTTAATTTGCATGATTGCTACTGCAGAGTAGACTGGTCCAGAAATGGACACAGAGTTTAACAAAGAAAAAGATTCATCTTTAATCAGTTCACAAATAAAAGCCTGCCCGCTGGTCCATAATATAAACTAGGTCAAAGAAAAATTTGTATGATTATTTTCCATGAATGCACATTTGATTTCTGCCACTTGAAAAAACTTCCCCTTTTCACGCAGACAGTTCTGAACTCAGAACTACTGTAAAAGCATCATTTATTTCTACATTCCGTTATTTATTCACTATTTTACAGTCAGCATGATATGTCATAAATATATATATCTATACATAGTGCTCAATAAATAATAATCACTCCACCGCCTCTAGATGCTTGAGGGTGAGTGAAAGAGTGCAGGGACAGTGCTGCTGAGTGATGAGCGTGATAAAGTCTGCAGCAGACTGTCTCCTCAGACATTTATGGAAATTATTGGGGATATTGAATCATTTCAGTCCAGGTCCACTTATATGGCCAATACAGACAGAAGAGCGTCATTAAGTCAGAGTCCGTGCCATTCCTCAGTGAACTATTCTAGAGGAGGCTCTTTCGAACTGAAGATCCACAGTGTACACTTGAATCATAGGCATTCATTTTAATATCATAAATCACACGGTTACCCTAATGTGTTAGTTGACTTCTCACTATTTTACACTTTAAAGGAGCAGACTGCTATTCTAGAAGATTTACTAATGGGGACCCGCTTTTTAAAGATGGCAAACTATTGTGACCAAAATCACACTATAAATCATGACAAAAGCAAATTTGTTCACAGCGTAGAAACTGATGAAGAAAAAAAAACTGATATTTTTTTGAATTGATAAACAAGTAATTTCCAAGAGATGTTTGATACACAAATCACAACTTCATTTTAAAACAAAGTTAGGTAGCAAATTTGTTTAGGGACCCCCCAAAAAATCTCCTGTGACCCATCTGTGGCCCCCCCGACCCAATCTTTGGGAATCACTCGACAATCAAACTTTTCCTTGGAGTTAATCTAAAGCTGGTGATTAATAATTAAGTGGATATTCTCATTATTTTATATAGACGGTGGAATGAATCAAACCATATTTTATAGGCTGTTATCTGCCTGTTCTTGACAGTTATCACTGTGACCTAGTTTAGTTAAAAAGGCTAAGGCACCATATAGATAGCAAAGGCTACACATTATCATTTTTTTCCGCAATTTCTTACAAAAAACAACATATTTTAGCTGCAATAACCACATAATGTTGGTACTGTAATGTACTCTAAGTAAATGCTGTTGTGTCTATAACAGAAAACAGTGTTGATCTTACATCTCAGTGAAGGTCCGCAGCACAGTGAACAGTGATGACAACATCTTCATTCTGATGATGAGTGCGGTGCAAAAATCTCCGCACACACGTTGTTTACCTGAAACACATAAAGACACTTAATGTCAGACAGTAGGAATGTCTTTCTTTCTTTGGGCATCTTTATCCAATAGTTTTTGGTTTTTTTTCCCTCACATCATCTGGCAAGTGTGCTGTGGCACTGCCGAGGTAAGCAATCTGGGCAAATGTGCATATGATCATGTATATTCGCGCTAAAACACCAAGATATGAACGGGACATCGCAACTGATAATTACAAGTTGTCTTTATCATATTGCAACACCGATTTCTTTAGTCTTCAGTCTGTGGTCACCATTTATCATACTTCCTGTTATTTCATGGGTCAAACGATTGATTAGTTTGTGCCCGTGTGACAGCACACAATGTCAACAGACAGTTTGTTGTCACAGAGCCATCATGAGGTCATGGAAAATTGTAATGAGGTTGCAGCACACATTAATTAAGTTATTTGGACATTTTAATGAGGTCAGAGCACACGAGGCAATGAATTTGTACAGCGACGCAGTCATTAGACTTGTCTTGATGCTTAAGTTAATTTCATATATGTACACACATTAATTGCTTCCTGTAATACAATAAGGACACATCCTCCTGATGACTGCTGAAGAATGCAAATTTGATTCTCACAAATGGATTTTATGCAATCAAACTAATTAGAATAAAACACAACTTGAACGGAGTCACAAAAAGCCACTAAGTCATTATGAGTGCCAGGAATGGAGAGGTTGAGTTAAACAGCCATACATACATACAGCCATACATACAGCCATACATACATATATACATACATATATACATATACATATATACATATATATATATATATATATATATATATATATATATATATATATATATATATATATATATACATACATATATACATATATATACATATATACATATATATATATATATACACATATATATATATATACACATATATATATATATATATATATATATCAATACATACATATATATGTGTGTGTATATATACATATACATATAAATATGTGTATATGTATATAATATATATACACACACACATACATATATACACACACATATATACTCACACACACACACACACATACATACATATATATGTATATACATATATACACAAAGTAATTTCTGACTCTGAGGTCAGCCAACAAGAATTGCTGGTCATGCTGCAAAAGAAGACATTCAATAGCTACAAAGAAAACAATAAATGTTGCTTTCTTGTTTCCCGCCAGTGATCTTCAAAGGCTTGTTACATCACCAGATTATACGTGGGTTTTTTTTTACTTTCTCTGTCTCACCTCTGCATAAGTAATGTATTCTATTCTGTAAGACACACAATGATACGTCATCAGAAATTAAGGAATCATGCTTAATTGGAATTTCGGCTTCATTGGTGCAGCCAGTAATTAAGAAAGTACATTTTCATTTGTGGGACGCAAACTGTGTGTATGTTTTAGTTTGATGGCGCCACCCACCCAATAACACAGATAATAGCACTTCAACACATGGGATGTCAGCAGAGTGAGCAGAGAGAGCAAGAGAGAGAGCAAGAGAGAGAGCAAGAGAGTTTGAACTGATCCAGTGTCCACAACCTCTTTTAAAGATTTGGGGAAAAAGACAGAGGAATGCCGAAGGAGGAAAATTTCAAGACCCTCTCATTACTCTTGTGCACCCTCTTTCTACCATCAGTCTGCTCAGACGTATATTAAAAACAACACGCGAACAGATTCGGTCTTTGTGATGGTAGAACACCCGTCTGGTGATGGACCAGACTAACAAGATTTGTGCACATGTAATGTGTTCTTCTGTCTCTCGGAGGGGATCATTAGAGAGGCTGAAAGAAATCGTGCAATAAAAACAACAAAAGGGATTATTCCTTCTCACACCTGCCATTAAACATGACCGATGGCTGTATCTTTGCATTTTGAGGTCAAGAGGTCTGTCCTGACGAGACCTGACTATGTGCAACACTTCTGTTAGAATCTATTCAACACACACTCAAAGTGAGAGATCACACGGAATCTGAACTATAGGCGCACATAAGCCCAGCAACATACATAAAACATGAAAAAATGATTTTACACGGCTGATGTAGATTTAAAATCATCTGTTGCACTTGTCACAGTGCTGACATAACAAGTCAGTTACACCAGTCGACCGTCTGAAGCCACCTCCTACACTGGTGATGGATGTTCGTGCATGTCATGCATTTTCACACATCACAGCTGTGACCAGCTCTGTGTGTGTCAGGTGTTATACTGCAGTGGCACAACGGGACATCAGCACCATACTGAGACAAAAGGGAATTGCAAATAAGACATAGCGTCTCTTTTGCAGGCTTGGAGAGCCATTTAGGTGTGATCTGCTGAGTCAGTGTGAAGTTCACAGTAAATGTGGATTACATTAATATTAAGAGGAAAAGACAGTGTCTTTTTTGTCATTTCTGAAGAATAAGAAGGACCTGAGGTTAATGAAGTAAACACCACTTGGGCTGGGTTTTCATCATGTACAGGAAACCAGGGTGGCAGCTCGACATTGCTGAATCAGCCCTTCTGGCAGGTTTCCTGTTTGCTGGACCTCAGTATGGCACCGACCTCTCAACAGTACCTGACAGAAAGCCTCTCCTCGCTCTGATGGATCCAGAGAGAACGAGAAGTGAAAGAGGAAAGGGGGAAATGGAAATTAGCAGCATGTTTAAGTGCCTGGTCCTGACAGTACAGCTGTGTTTAAGCTGCACTCTCGCTGTGTAACCTCTGAAGACTTGATGAGGTTTGATAACCTTCATCCCTCCTTTCTTCCCACTGCATACATTTCCACGTGCAACTCCTTCTGTGCATTGTCTCACTCGCTCATGTCTCACTTCACTTGTGTGCAGCAGCTTCTTTTCATAACTTGAACAAGACAAGACAAATGCTGCTCTTTGAATATCTTAAACCAAACAACTCTTCACTGCGGAACTACCACTTCACAAACAGTGATATTTTCTGACTAATTAATATTTAAGTCCGTTTAACCTCACGGTACCAGGGGAATCACATTTGCAATAATTACACGGTTTAAATCATTATATCCCTGTCATGTGACTATAAAACTTTTCTCTTTTTTGTTCTCATATGGGGGTATTAAAAAGTACTTAACTCGATGCTCAGCAGGATTATCTGCAGGATTATCTGAGAACATTACTCTGTATGTTCTCAGGTTGTCAGTAAGTGACAAAATGTCTCCAAGATGCAGCAGGGGGTGGACTCTAGAGGGGCGGGAAGGTGGTAACAAGCAAATGAGTCATCGAGAGGAATAACCTGCACACAGAGCCTCGGAGCATGTTGAATTGACAGACAATACAAGTGTGTGTGTCTGTGTTGTGTGTCATGAGTGACGGCAACAGACAGAGAGAAAGAGATTGAAGAGTTTCTGTTAGTTCTCTGAAAAGCTGTTTGTTGTTGCTTCACAGACTCGGGAGTACTGAGAACTGTTACATCCATATGTCTGGTTAATGGCTCGTCATTTGCTCTGAGGTGCAGAGCGACGACTGTTGAAGTCTTATCAGAGAAAGAGAGAGAGACACACCGTCTTTGATTGACTGGATTCACGACAGTGCTTTTCATTACCACAGAAATCGCACACGGGTTTAAAAAAAAAAAAAAATAGAAAACAATGTGGGAAGTAAACAAAAAGTGAACAATGGATTGTTTCCACAGCTAAATAAAAAAGCAACACAAATATACACACTTGCTGAATAACATTATGGTTGTAAAAAGGCATAATAAGGCAAAATAATAATAACTCTTTGCATTTCAATAGGGTTCTACACACCTTGTGCTCAAACCCTAATAAAATGAGGCAAGTTTTACAATTTCATCTTTGGCGAGAGCAAACATTCTCCATAAATCGCTGCGAAGAAGCGAAAAGGAGAGGAGGAGGAAAGATGATGCTGAAGGGAAGAAAAGGCAGAGGGCAGGGACAGATGCACTGACATTTCCCACCAATTACCATGGTCCACAGACTACACTGGTCCCTGTGCCCTCAGATGCTGCTGCATGTGCATTGATGTGGAATATGGACAGGCTGCAAATGGGCAAATATTTGCAGAGCAACTTAAGGTAACAAGACCCCGACAACAATTTAAAGAAAAGACAGATTTGCCTGAAGCAAGATTTAGTTTAACACCACAGGGCCCCACATTGCACATTTACTGTCTGCTGTTGTAAGAAAGCTATGCACCAGCAACGTGCCTAACCTACACCTCAATTATACCAAAACACCCATGGGCGCTTAGATAGCAGGAACATGGTTTGTTATTTTTATCAGTGCGGGTACTGGACGGGTAAAAGACGACTTTGGTCAAAAACTAGGAAAGTTTCCTATTTGGCACCATTTAAATGTGAGATAAGGCCCAACATGTTGCTCTGGGCAGGAGTTTGTAAAGGTTGAGGTAACATTTTAAAACTCAGGAGAAACATCCGCCAATAACCCAAGAGTTAAAGCCACCATCATAGTGGATGAGCCTGCATCAACCAACATATTTGCAGGTAAATCAGGGGAAATTGTGACAAGACTAAGAAGTGAGATATCGTATATACACTGTATAAGTAGGAGCAGCAACAAGAATCATATAACTCTATACTCAGAATTCTCTCTTAAATGAGTTTTTGCTTGATATTCCTCCTTAAGTAATGCTCCCCACTCGTCACATGCTCAACCTGCACCCCAGTCGTCCTGGTTATTATGGTTCTCTGTATTATACAGCCATGCTGGGAGCTCTTTATGTCCAACAGTGAAATCTAACATGCACCAAGAAGTGGAGAGAAGAAATAAGTTATATTAGAGACGACGGAGACTCAGACATGTGTACACTTGATGATTGTCAGTGTGAAGACAGTTGTGGAGTCTGAGACGCTCACTTTCATCCTAACTTTCGATGTATTTCATGCAAATCCCGATACTACTGAAGATCAACTGATACACTTCTATTTGGGTTATAAGGGATACCTTTATACTGTACTGTGTTTCATTTGTGCCTTCATGAGTGTGAACACCAAAAAAACCTCATCAAGGAACCAACATTTTGTTGTTGCCATTATTTATTAAAGCTGGTTACGCCTTACATTTTCTAGGTTGTGTTTCTTTCTTTTTTTTTAAATGCCATAAGGATCCTTGAGGCATAACATTACATTACTACTGGTCCACTACCAATGTTTTAAGGAGCTGATCACTGATGCGTCATCTATGAAGGCTAGCGTTTTTTAAGCTTGTGTCTGACACAGTTATGTCACTTTCTGTATCAGGGGCAAAAGCAAACTGAATAACAAATGATTCGTTGAGCAGTCAGACAAAGAAACAGACACAGGGATGGCGTCTGTAATGTATCTTCTTTATCTCCTCTCCCACTTGTTTCACTCCCAGCCCACTCTCTCAGTGGGAAGGAGGGACGAATGCTGCTTAGCTAATGCTCCTGCTGGCTCTGTGTTGGCTTTGGAGTCAATTTTTACTTGTAATTGCAACCAACAAACGGCCACTTTGAAAGAGACAACCAGATCAGAGCATATCACTGGCTCATGGTGGGATGTTTGGAGAATTTGACACATTGTAACTCAACAGTTGGTCTGGAAAGGGCACTGATTTGCAAATTCAAGATTCAGATTTTATCGGAAGAGACTTTGCATCACTTTTTGTTTCATGCATGAAAGCTACTTAAGACCAGTAGCTTTCATTTGAAATGACATGGCTCAAACAAGAACAGAACCTTTCTTCTTTAAAATGCAGTTTGGGAGGGTTAGAATTGCCATAAAAACCATCCATCCATCCATCTTCTACCACTTTATCCTCCACATGAGGGCCATGAGGGGTGCTCTTACACCCTGGACAGTTCGCCAGTCCATCATAGGGCCACATGCAGCGACAAACAACCATCCACTTTCACACTCATAGTCAATTTAGAGTGTCCAATTGACCTACGTACTCCCCATATTGCATGTCTATAGACTGTGGGAGGAAGCCAGAGAACCCAGAGAAAACCCACACACCCACAAGGAGAACATGCAAATTCCATGCAGAAAGGCCCTTGTTCCAACAGGCTATCGAACACGGGTCTTCTTTCTGCAAAGGCAAGAGTGCTAACCACTACACCAACCGTGTGGATCGCCATAAAAACCAATGCCTCTTGAAATTTCAAGACGCTAAACGAACTTGTGTCTTTCCTCTTTGGCAAGTTTCCATGCCCTAGTTTCTCTAGCATGACATGAGCCAATTGTGTCTTATGAAGTCTTAAGGAAAAAACTAACTCTGCAGTCTGTTGTCACTGAAGCAAACACAGCTTTGTTTGTGTTTCACTTCACCACCATGAATAGAGCATACACCGTATTTAGGATAATAATGATTTTGAGAAAATCTTTCTACCTTATGAAACCTTTGAAAAGACTCCTTTGCCTTTGGGATTTACTGTATCCATGATGACTTTTTGCAGCACATTACCACTCGTGTTGTTATAAATAACTGCCCACATGTGTGCATGGTGTGCATGTATGTCCTTGTGCAGATGTGTTTTGTCCTTCTCATGTGTGAAAATAGCTAATGGCATGAACAGAATGCTTTAATTTTATCTTCTTTTTTTTTTTAAAGAAATTGCTGTGTGAGTGTGTTGTAACCAACATCTAACATTCCAATAAAAGTAAAATTACATTTAAAATATTATATTTTACTGTGTAAATGGGGGTCTTTGTTACTTTCACGTTTGCGGTTCACTGTTACATGTTGCTTATCGAGTGTCAGTTACTGAATTTCACACACTTTTGGGAATGTGTGTTGTAATAATATATGTATGCCAAAGTAGACTGTACTCCAAATACGTGTGATTATATCTTGTACAGCCCTTCACATCATAATCGATTAATCTGTCGATTATTTTCGAAGAGTGTCTTCTTTTGTCCACAAAACCAAAATGATTGAGTTTCAATGATTTCTTCTTTGTCATCTGGAGCAAAGAAATGAAAAATAATATATAAAAAATATTCACATTTAAGAAGCTAAAACAATCAGAAATCTTGTTTTAATCATGAAAAAACTTCAAAATGATTAATCGATTCATTGTTTCAGCTCTATTCTGCATATTTACATATTTTCGGTGGAAACAAGCTGCAAGGGAAGGTTTTTGCCCTCGCTTCACTCCAGTGCTGAGAGTAGGCAGTAGTGCTCAATGAGTATTACAGCTATGACGACATAACTAAACATGAAAGACAGACTACTCTTAAGACTACATATGATAAGACTACAAGACTACATATATGTGTTTGTGTGCGTGTGTGTGTGTGTGTGTGTGCGTGTGTGTGTGTGTGTGTATGCGGAATGATGCGCAATGCAATGCCGTGGTTCCAGCTGAGGGAGCAGAGGCCAGAAAAACGCAGGTCGATGGCGTTGATGGGTTTGAATGGTACACCAGGTTGGGGTGGGGCAGAGCATCAAAAGAATCATACAACGCTTGACTGGACGCATCTTGTACTCGCTCAAGTACAAGATGCGTCATCAAACATTTCAAAGGGGAGTCGAGGAGGCAGCAAACATCAATAGAAAATCCAATGCGATTATTTGGGAAAATGTTTTTTTTGGATATTTTAAGGTTGTATATAGGCATGTAGGTGATCCATAGAGTGTATGCAGTATATAAATCTTCTACCACTGGATGTATATGATACCAGTAATCACTAGTTTTTAATTGGATAACACAGGACAAAGAAAAATGACACTTCTAGAGAAAGGTGTATTTCTGAACCGGAGTAACTTGCTATTTGCTTTTGCTATTACATATTCAATTCATGTATTATGCATTATCATTACTCATTGAATTGGTGATACTACATTCCTAATATGTTTAACTCGACCCGCGTCTCCCAAGTCAACTCAGTTTTTGCTCAACCCTTATAAATAAAAAAGTTTTTAAAAAAGAATTTGGGCCTTTATTCAGAGTAAAAAGTAAAAAGTCAGAGAGAGAGAGAGAGAAAGCTATACAAGCCATAAACAGCTGTTTCTATTATGGGTCTCCCTCACTCCCAGAGTGAGAGAGAGAGTTTTCATTAGCAGAGAGCCCAAATAACAATAATTATAACTAATACCCACTGTGTTGGAGTATGAAACGGGTAGTTAATGCATCATGAGAGAGGGAGAGAGAGGGAAATAGAAATGGAGCGCTGGACTATTTACACGAGCAGCCCAATTAGAGTCTATAATACACTGTATAAAGAGAATACGTTGTATGAACAACCCCATAATACCTGTTTTTTTGTTTGTTTTTTATAAATGGCATGCAAGTCTTGTTGCAGCTCAGCAAGAGTAGCGATCAGTTTTTTTTTATTCATATCTGCAAGGTCCGTCGTTTGTTGAATTTGGCTGAATGATAAGTTCTAGGATGAGTCATGGTTTTTCCAGACTCTTTTGTGGACACCTCTGTGATCTTGAGCATTTTAATTGCAGCAGAAATGTTTCTGTAACCGTCCTTAGATCTGTGCCTGAACATATTCTTGTTTTTGAGCTCGGCAGGAAGTTTCTTTAGCCGTAACCCTCTTTAACTTTTCCAGAACCCTTTTGTCCCAGTATTTGTTGTTCGGTGGGAGACAGTTGAATTTACCAAAAGCTAACTCCAGGTGAGATGTGCAAACATCCCGATGATGACCGAGCGAAACCTAAGGCTTTTTTTAGATTTTACTTACATTACATTACATTACATTACATTACATTACATGTCATTTAGCAGACGCTTTTATCCAAAGCGACTTACAATGGAATCAAGTACAATTAGCCAGGGGTGGAATCGAACTTGCGACCATGATGTCTTTGGTACACAAGGTAGGGTCTTAACCACTGAGTCACTCCACCCCACTTTGTCACTATGGGGTGGACAGGAACAATACATTAAAAGAAACAAATCGACAAACAATGACAATGAAATGAAAAGGGTGATGGGATATGAAATCATTTCTATAAGGACAGTATGAACTGTTGTGTATTTATTTTATCTATTCTTATATCTGTTGAAAGATGTAAAATAATAAACTCATTAAGATAAGATAAACACTGTAATTTGCATATTGTGTTTCATATTAATGATTATTTTAAACTTAGCGTGACTCTGAGATACCCGTTGATTCTGTCAGAGATGTCTGAGTCACTTCCACTCGCATGACACACATGTTTTTAAAGATAAGGTCTAGCGCGCGTGTGTGTGTAAAGTGAGTGTCTCTCTGCCTGATGTGGCCTGTCAGGTGTGACCATGCAGTGCCCAGTGGGAGAGGATAAAGGTGACTCAGAGGGACATCATGGTCTTGTTTCTACCAATGAAAATGGCGAGGTATGGACAAGAGACGAACGATGCAAGGTCTGAATGCTTTGTGTGTGTGTGTGTGTGTGTGTGTGTGTGTGTGTGTGTGTTCAGGGAGTTCCTCTGGTCACCGAGCTGCTTTCCACTTTACAATTTGGTTCGGCATAGCACAGTTTGGGTCTTTTCCATTACTATAGAACCTCCTCAACGTGGGGCGGATTCATCATAGCACGGCTGCATGAAACTGCCGCAACGTTGTTTTATACGCGCCACACAAAGTAGTGAGTCGTAAAACAGTTGGTTTTGGTGTACTGAAATAGATTTGTTCACAGTTTGGCATTGTTCGGTTTGAGTCTTGTGTCGGACGTTGCCCCCGTTCCTTTTACAGTGACGACACTCTGACCAGTCAGTGGCCAGCAGTATGTTGACGTCACATTTAGTATCAGGTCAGCTCCCTTGGAACCTCGCCAGAGCAGGTACTAACAAAAGTACCAGGTTACCATCACTAATGGAGAAGCAAAAAAAGAGAAAATCTATTTCTTTCTGTCTCTACTTCATTAAAACTACTTCATTTGTTTTGCTCCAGCTACTAAGTTGCCACAATAAAGGGCAAAAAGTGAGCTTAACATTATGCACATGTGTTTCTGTGGTTTCATGTGTGATGCCAGGAAGCGTTGGGTCTATTTTTAGCACTGATGATGTATTCATGTGCCAGTCAGGGAGTTCAAGCAGTGCCGGTCTGCGAGGCAAACAGGAATAAACAAAGTGTCACATCAGGGGAGGTATTACAGAAAAGCCCAGAACACATGTGTGATGTGTGAAATTGCACTGAAGGTGAGAGTGCGTTACAATAACACACATATATCAAATTTGTAGTGACTACAACAATCGAAGAAACAAAAGCAGGAATAATGACTCGTTGAGGTGCCAGTGTTTTGACTGAAAGGAATATTAATTTTTTGGATGTGACCACTGTTCCCTGAGGGAAGGACACATGTTGCCCTTTTTAAGCCTGACCTGTTCCAATGCACAGCAGCTGTTTAAATTAACCACAGCAGGCTCAAACCTCCAAACCTGCCGGGAGTCATCAATGTTCAGCGGGCGTGAAAGAAATAATATTTTGTGTTGAGTCAGAGAACTGAGTCTTTGACCTTGAATTTCATGTTGTATTAAGATTTAAAGCTATAGTGGATAACTTTGATTATAATATTACGTGTCAGTTACATTCAAACCATTGTCAAATGTGTTCATACAACACTGACTCTACTGCTAAAAAGCCCTGGACATACAGTAGCACTGTACAACACTAAACAACTGGCTGACTACATGCCTACAGTCTGCAGATGTAACGTTATATTAAAAAGACATGGACGTATGCATGTGCCATGCAGGCCGTGTTTTGGTACTCACAGAACTCCTCTATGGATCTATAATAGTGTGAAACACATACCACTCACGCTCACATTTCCTGCAGTTTTCTTGAATTCATTAATTCCCTCACACCTGTCACCGTCTCCCCCCTCCTCCACCCGGTTTCTTTTAGCCTTCTAATGGCTGCTCTGCATTATTTACATCACTGAGCTATTTTCAGACACCTTAAATTATGTACATGCAGTTTCTAAATGAGGCTGACGAGTAAGCAGAAAGCGTTGTATATAGCTTTACTGATCTCTTGCATGCGAGTTGAATTCCAGCACAGTGCGTTTCCTGCTTGTCCTCTGAACAGATAAGTGAGGCCCGAATGCATGCAATAATAAATAGTGTCAGTAGATTATGTGTATAAGACGTTAGTGTGTTTTTATGTACAGTATGCAAATACCGGTGTGTGTGTGTGTGTGTGTGTTTGGGGGTGCCTGGTAGCCTAATGCCATACATTCCAGTAATACTGTAGAGATCAATTCTCTCTGTGTCCATTAGTGAAGAAGTCTGACCCTCTGGGATAAGAATGGAACCAGATGCCAGCAAAATAGCAGCCTGGCATAGTGTGTACACCATTTAATACTGGTCTTTGTCGTTCTCTCACTCTATCCCTCTGTTTCACCTTTTCCTCACCCTCATACAATCTATATCACGATGCATTTATTCTCTTTTAAGATTTGCATCCTCACTTATGCTGATGAAATGTCGCTTTACAGCTTTTAACTTGCACATGAATACCTGTATAGTGTGGTACACAATCAAAGAGATAAAAACAAAAAATAAAAACAAACAAAAAACAAAAACAAAAGGTTGTTACTTAACAAATACGTGCAACTCCTTGTCCAAAAGTTACCTCAACAAGGTTTTCAGTCCTGCCCAGTTTTTGGTTGGACCTAAACTGTGAAACAAGCAATGGAAATCAGTATCAATATTATAGCATCATTGCTACTTGTCAGCTGTCGCTATATGCCTTCAAATCTGTTTCATGTTCAAACCTGATTTTTCTTTTTATGCAGATGTGCGATGTCTCAAAGTACTTTTACATTAGGGACCGTGAATCACAGGGTACCTCACGATACAATACGGTATGTGATATATGGTCCTTGATACCAATCAGGGAGTATTGTAAGGGGGTCTGGGAGCATCCCCTTTCGGAGAATTTTGAAATTTATAACCCTCTGAAACACTATTTCCTGCATTTTGAGGGCCAAATTTTGTGAAGTGAAGCTATTATTACGACGGTATTGATTAAAAAAAGGATAAAAAACAACAACAGAAAAGGCCGAAATCACAGCATGGGGGAACAAAATCACAGCGTAGGGGCTCCCTATGCTCAACTGTGCTGGCGAGAACCCAGCCAATAATATCACAATACAAGGATTCTGTGATAATCATTATATTGCAAGGCAATTATATAGCGATGCATCACAATATCTGTCTCAATGAAGAAAACAAAATGTGTGTTGAAAGTTAAAAGAGCAGGATTCCTCCTGGATGGGGCATCTTGTCACATAGCTTTCACCAAATCGATATTTTACATTGTACGAGTATTTTTAAATTGTTTACTTGGTTTTAAGTATGGGGGCCTTGTGATGTAAAATGATTTCATGATTGTGAAGGTAAGTACAAGTACAAGTTTCAGTGACACATAAAAAAATGTGCGTGGCAGTGCAATATGACTATGATGGTTTCATAACTCAAATGTACCTGTGTCTCCTATCTTCAGAATCACCCCAGTGTGCGTCACATTCACTCTCCTCTTGTTTTTGTTGTCATGTCTGTGCCATGTGAAAAAAAAGGCAAAGGGACAAGTGTTGCAAATTAGCATCTGCTACAAAGGCTATGGTGCATGCATTGGACACCTTCTAGCAGTACCGTCTATGTTTTTGTATCTGTCCCTATAATAATAAACCATAAATAAGTAATATATTATAATATGTTAATATCATCATACTCGCAAGCTTGTAAATAGCAGTTTAATGCAGATAGTGCAGGTATAATTTTAATAATTCATATGATGCTGGATGTTGTGAAAATGTCCCTTGTACAATTCAGTAATTCATTTTATTAGAGTGTTTTGAAACTGTGGAATACTGGGAAGAATCTTCAGTGACCTCTTTTATCTTGTGCACTTGCCACGCAGCTTAAATGAGTTTAATGTGGTGGCCACTTCACATAAAATCATGGTGCATTAAATTGGCTGAGTGATAAAACAGAGGTGTCTTGCAGGAGTGTGTTCTGATGAGGTGAGGAACAAAAAGAGAAAGGAAACAACATTACGTGTGTGTGCAAAAGGTAGCTTAATGTTGACAAATAGGTCAAACCATTTGAATATTAAGCTTCACTTAAAAAGACAGAGGAAAGTAGAATACAGAGTGAAAAGGAAGAAGAGGAGAGAATAAATTTGCTGTTTCTACTGCAAATGTAAGCGTTTCCCAAAAGATTAATCAACTGTAAGCCACTGGTTAAATTGTGTCAATTGTACTCATTTATTATGAGGTTGAATTGCTATACTCATCATAATTTACATCAAAAACATGTTACTGTTACATATTACACGTGACTGTTGCCCTCATTATACAGAGCCTCCCGCGGCAGAAGACGCCAACATGTTTTTGATTTCTGTACATCTGCCGGAGGACATAAAAAAGAAAATAGGGCCAAGTGAGTGTCACATAAAAAACAAATACAATTCAGTCAAGTCCCCACTCGATTCCCTTTCTCTGGATCCTCAAAGAGATTAATTGATTACATAGTGCAGTTTTGGCTCATTAGAGGACTACTTGGGCCACACATGAGATTTAACGAGCTCTGCAACAGGGGAGCGCAGCCAGGAGCTCATTAAGGTTTGTCAAGTCCTGTGTTAATTGCGCCATCACACTGTTTGTCCAGTTTCTGTAGTGATGTGCTGCTACCGCTGCTGCATTTGACTCATTGCCACACACGACACTGCCTTTATGTTTCAGTCATATCTTTGGTCACATTTACTACTGGATACATTTGTAAATACTAGGGCTGTCAGTAGATTAAAATAATAATAACAATTATCTCACATTTTGAAATGTGTTAATCGAGATGAATCGCGAGACTCAGGTCTATCAAGTGCCAACCAGGTCAGGTCAAAATAAAGGCTCAACATGGACGACTGCCATCCTGAATGCAACAAGAACATGTGCTAACATCACAACAAAAACATCCACCTGAGAATGTCCTTAGAAACTCTGAGAGAGAGAGAGAGAGAGAGAGAACGAGAACGAAGAACACAGTCAGACATGCAGGGTAGATGTTCAAATGGAAGTCGCCGGACAGCTGGGAGCATGTTACAGACACCATTGGTGCCTCGAGTGGTAAGCTTGACACTTACTTTCCACTTGTTAGCCATGTCGAGGTCTCAGCGATTAGTCGCACATCTGTGTTTTTTGACAGTCACGGCAAAGGATCGCCACTTCCAGTCACTGTCAATAAATTGTGCCGTGATACCCAGGTAACTTTTGTTCTATCGATGGTTCCGTCACTCAGCTTCTTAAAATGAAACCTTCCGCCCAACAACCCCTCACCTCTCTCCACCTTCAGCCACTGTCTGTCCATCTCTCATATCAGTGGCTTTCACGTCAGAGGTGAGCGCACACCAGAAGTAAACAAACTTGTGTTAATTGCATTAGATTATTTTATCGCCCAAGTAAATACACAAACATATAAGCACATAAGCATCCACACACACACCCACAAATGCAAACTGCAGTCTGGTTAGATAATGTTTTGGCTAAAAGATATGCAAATATCTTATGATGCATCACAATGTACAATGTAAATTATGGTTAATTTGATGTGAGAGTTTACCCTGAACACTGTAAATGCAAAGTGGATTAGAAACTTTGGCTGAAAGAAACAAAAAAAACAATAATAATCTCCCAGTGGCTGAAAGCCGAGGACTGGCTCAATATCAACAGCTAATCTATCAGACTTTTGGGGAAATGGCTGTCATTCAAGTCTCAGCTGGGGGTGTAGGCCTATTATTAGTATTATTATTATTATTATTTTTTACGTAAGTTTAGTTTTTTGCTCTCAGTTACACTCCCAACTGCCTATAAGTGTATGTCATTCACATTATCAAACACAAGTTGTGATTTAAGCTTCATAATGATGACAGCTGTGTCCATGTTTCTATTTGTCAAGCTGACATCTTCACATGCCACAGACCTAAAGTGATATCAGCCACAAAAAATGCAAACTGATCAACCAACGGGCTGCACTAATGATTGTCTGTTTCAAATGTGCAAGGTAACATCTCCGGATGGCAAATCATTCACATATTTTTTTGCCTTTTACTTATTCCACTTTGTGCAAACCTCTTATTTAAATCTGTAAATGGTGTACAATTCCCAGGGTTTTATTTCAGTTCAAATAAATGTTCATGACCAAATCTGAGAATCACCAGTACTTCTGTTTTCTTTCCACGAGATGAGACTGGTGCTCATGGCATACCAACTTGAAAAAGAAAAAAAAGGGATTAACTGCAGGTTAAGGAGGTAACTGATGGACTCTGATTATGAGCCAATTCCTCCATGTTACACATTGCTGTAGGGAAGCAGGATTAGTCCCATTAAAACTGTGATTTTGATGCATTCATTTCTGCAGTCTCATTTGTAAACAACTGCCACATTTGCATTAGATCAGATGAATCAAAGCAAGTGCAGCTAATTTATGCCCAGGGCTGGAAAAACATCTTACTAAATGCCAAGTAAGGAACTGGGAACAGACAGGACTAGCACCGTGATAGATGTTTTTAAACCTTTACACACACACACACACACACACACACACACACAACGTGCAGGCAAAAGCTCCCACTAGAGTTTAATATACTACATCCCTGTAGAAATAACTGAAAATAACTACAAATCAGAGAAACATAAGTGTGTGCACACTTTCCAAAATATACTCTTAATATGACACACAAGTGGCAAGATGAACATACTATATACTGTAATGTGTGTGTGTGTGTGTGTGTGTGTAATGTATTTGTTGCCTTTTTAGGACCTTTTCTGGCATAAACACTGACCTCGTCAGGACCAGTAGTCCTCATGGAGCTATTTGAATTGTGGTCATGCTAATGCTTCGTTCAGGCAACAACAACAACAACAAAAAAAAGGAAAAAAACTCTGAGCACTAAAAACTGATGGAGAGCTCATTTTGTTTAGTGTAATGATTCAACCACATGTTTTAAAGAACGATTCCAAGACTCAGCATCCCTGGATACATTTTACTTGTTCAAATGTGATGAAGTACTGAGCCAATGGCAATGCTTTCCAAAATCCTACCCATTTTTTCCAGGGTATACTTTGAAAATCCCAGCATTTATAACAACCAGTGCAGGCTACAAAGGTTTGTTACTGAGACAAACAAAAACACATTTCCACATCTTCACACAATCAGAATAAATGTGTTGACGTTAAACAACTGAAAGCAGATTTAGAAAGTGTTCTATGAATAGCAAATGGCTGAAAAGCCATAAAAGTAATACAGAGTATTTATTACATCTCCTAGGTATAAATATTAACATATAAATTGTTTTTCTTCCAAAACAAAGGTTCTGGTATGAAACAAAATATTATTTAAACCTTTTGAGACCAAAACTCGGTTTATATCCTCCAAAAAAAACAAAAAAAACAACAACTGCCCCCTCAAAGCACACATACCTCTGATAATGTCATGCATTTTTACCAACTGTGTTAGTTCTACACCTTGTGCACTGAACACCACGTACAACATATTTAAACAAGAATTTCTTGCCTTCACAGAGTGTGGTTGCTTGTCAACAGCATAAAGAGGTCACAGCATACGGTCAGCTGCAGCTCTGAAAACTAATTTGATCCTTCACACGACACACACCCTCTGCGCCGACACACAACTCTGGGAACGTGCTTTTTGTGCTGCACCTGAGTCTTGGCGCTAAAGCTATAAATTGATTTAACATACCCACGACGCACCCAAAATCTTTACTAAACAGCCTGCAAGGTCTGAGCTTTTGATCTGCCACTTGATCAATTTTCCGCCCTGTCAAAACCCATTAGCCTGTCACACACTCTTACACTGGTGTCAGGAAGCAGAGAGGAACACTGGACACAGATCACACACCAGTGTAAACACACGGGCAAGACAGACGTGCCATGACCAACACATAATCACAAACAGAGAGTGGAGCATTTCTTCTGCATGCTGCTGTGTTTGAGCTTTATTTCATCCAATATTTGAGAGAAAAAGCACAAGTGCAGGGTCAAATTATTGCCTTCTCTGATGTTGTTTTTGTCTCATGTCTCGAGTTTCATTCTTAACACTGACTTAAATTATAACTGGGCTAAGTAGTGAGTAATACGTTTCAATATGATATCGACATCTTGACTTTGAGACCAATCTCTTTACAATACTTTTTTGATATCAGTTTTGTTAGATCTGTTTTAACGAAAAGATCTCTGTCAAAGAGCATGCTACACTCCAATTGGCTCACTGATGTGGATGAGTGGATGATATGATATCAGTCCTAGTTATTAATACCTTCACCCATGAGGCTATGAAAAATATTGCATATTCACAAAATTCAGACACTGCTGTCCTTTAGGGACATGTGACAAATAGACTTAATGCATATACTGTAATTATGATCCAGACAAAGTGTTGTGCATAATGCTGCTCCAGTAACCAGCACTATACTCACAGCCTCGCTGCATGAGACGAGCCAGAAATACATTGTTTGTTTGTTTTTAATATTATGTGTGTATTCAAAGGGTAAGTTGATGCGCACCTAAAACATAACCCTCCACCACACAGTGGGAGTCAACTTTTTTTTCCATGTTGTCATTCTGTCCTAAGAGACGATGAATCAAAGGATTTAATTATGACAGCAATAACAATAATAATAATAATGAAAAAAAGTGGTCAGAAAAGGTATTTAAATAACACAAACTTTCAAATACCCCATGAAAACATAAATATTAAGGTCATAGTTTTGTAAAGTTCATTGAAGATGATGTATGTCATGATAGATGTTTTCACAGTATTGAGTAAGGCGGAATTTTGAATAAATATCTAAGTGCAATTATTTTGACTTTGACATCATGCTTGGCTTCTTTACAAACTGCCCGAGACTAGACAGACTAGAATACTGTCCTTGTCCCAGTATATAAGTACTAGTGGGGAATCAATTAATAGACTTCCTTTCACCCCAAACCGCCCGAGGCAGATGGCTGCACTCCTTTGAGTCTGGTTCTGCCAGAGATTTCTTCACGTTAAAAGGTGAGTGTGTGGATAAATGAGAACAGAGCCAGTCAAAGCCATTACTCACAAATGAATGAGTCTCCTGTAGCGAGGCGACTATACTGTCATTAGTTACAGTGGAGCCTCTTCTGGATACTGACCAGCGAGAAGCCTACACACGCCGAAAGATTGCATGTTTAGTAAGTGAGGAGTGCACATCAGCTGCAGCGACAGATGTTATTATACATCCTCTGAACACAGGGAGCTTCTCTGTGTCATCGTTGGCACACTATAACTGTATTGATGTTCCAGCCTAATGCGTTTCCATCCGACTCCGTTTGCATGTACACAGAGGAAAATCATGTCAGCCTGCATCACAGCAAACTGCAAATAGCTATGGCTATATTTGCACTCTGCTGGCTGCATTATATATACGAGTCTGCTCCCTGTGCCGTAAGCAATGTCACGTTCGTGGGTATACATTCATGTATCTGTGAGGCAGAAAAAAAAAAATACAGCTGCACGTAGAGAAAACTAATTTTGCCCTCATGTCTTCTGACGCAAATAATGCAAGGTCAGTGCAGATCAAATCCATTGAGTCGCTGAAAATACTGTGTAATTAACTGCTGTAATTAGGGATGGTGCAGATGACAGGTTGTAAGATGAAAGGGAAGAAGGGCAATGTGGGTGTTTGGCAAGAAAGATCCACTGAGAGAAACAACATATAGGAAAGAGAGAGAACGAAGGGAGAGAAATAAAGAAAGAATTGTGAAACGTAGTTACATTGAGTAACTAATGCGTTATGAGAGAGAAAAAATACCTTCAACAAAATATACGTAACAAAAAATGAATGGGAACGTACTTAAAAATACAATCACACGGAAAAAAAACACAACCTCCCTGGCGGAGATAAAAAATGTATCTGTGGAGATAAAGAGTCAAGTTACAAAGGAAAACACCTGAGAAGAACAAAGTGGAGAAGAAGAGGGCAGATATGCAACATTACAGCTGTCAACTGCCACAACACACTGAAAAAGAACAAGAGCTTTGGGGATGAGCAGATTCAAAGGTATAACAAAGCATTACGGATGTCAACCGCTGTAAAACACCAAAGAAGAAGAAGATGCTTAAGTATAACATTAGAATAACCCTAAAACTGTTTTGGGGACACAGAAAAGTGATGAACGCAGCTTTAGAAGCTTCAATAATGTTTAACAACAGTCATTCGATCCAAACCTATTTTCTTTTTTGGATCAGTGTTGGGATGGAGCCCAGGGAAATGAATGCATTTTCAAACTTAACATAGACAAATTAGGAAACTGATATTTAGACACACCTCTCTCTCTCTCTCTTTCTGTGTCTCCATCTCTCTCACTCAGCTGTTATTTGATGCCAGCGTCTCGTCAATATAAGATGGGTGATGTGGGAAAGGTGACCCTAATGGAAAATCAAAATGCTGCCACTGGCTGCGTACAATAGAGCATCTAAACCCCTAAATCTGATTAGTTCTATCAGGCCCCTGATGATTGATGGGTGGAGTAATGTGTGTGTATTTTTTTTCCACCATGATACATTTGTCACAACATCTGAGTGATCCAGAGAGCAGAGGGAAAATAACTACAGTACATAACAGGGAGGAGAAGGGAGAAGAGCAGACACTTTCACCTTCATAGGTTAGGTTCTGTCATCATCACCATCCCAACCATGATGCTCACCACATCATGCATTAGTGTGCATCTGCTTTTCCATGAGCTTACGGTTACATTCGGCTCAGATGCGCATTTCATTAAATTTGCATGCTGGCATCACAATAATGCAAAGATGCACAATGATGATAAAACAGCCTATCCCCCCCCCACCCTCAATTTGTTCATCAAGAACATGCAAGGAGCGAGGAGTGGAAAACGCAGGGTTTTACTTTAGTTTAGCATTAAAAAAAATCATCTGTAGTAGCTAATACTACAGGAAAAATCGGATTTCTTTACCACAGTCCAATGGGACCCTACAAAAAGTACTACTTCACACAAATAACTTGCATCAAGTTTATTTTTTTATTAACTGAAAATTGTTTTCTTGATTAGACTTTTCTGCAATGCACTAAATGTAAGATATAGCTCTCTATATAAAATCCACTATCAGCTCTGTCAGTTTAGCTCCAGAGAGCCAGAAATCAGTACGTAAAGATTGCCGTTATTGTTTCCTCGGTGAATCCTAACCGGCCAATTTACAGTCGAGAACTGTAGAGGCCTGATTACAGGCCCCTTCTCTCTTGTGATAACAGCAGCACATTGCGTTTGTGTGTCTCTTCCAACAAGCACAGCATGAATCTAAAAATGTCTGACATAAAGCTGGAACAAAGCAGGGAATGAAAAATGCCCCCATTTCTGTATCGTGGCTGACTCATGAATTGTTTGACACATATATCCTGGGAGCACAAACTGTCAGTGAGCTCTGCAGGATGGGACATTGTTGTTCTTTCTTGAAACAATGTGATCATCTGACTGTATGATCTGCAAACTAGACACGGTTTCCCTGCTCAGTTTCAGCTGAAACAGAGAGCAATTAAAGAATTAGCTCTAGTTTAAAAAGGTTTTAGTCTACATAATTATGTATTATAAGGCAACATGAATTTGCTTCTTATACCAGACAAAGACAGTTAACGTTCAAGAAAAACATGTTTTGTGACACCTCACATGCGTTTACGTGCATGTTAAAAGTCCGATTTTAGTCAGACCTCCCTGGTGTTTGACCCGTAAGTATAAACTGTGAAACTGTACGTATCTTTGGTATCACGATTAACAAGTACAGCAGGTCTGACACATACAGGACCACAGCACGATCCATCTCACCGTCCATCTTGGTGCTGATCGTTTTTTTTTTCTGTGACATAAAGGTCAGCGGGAAACTGATTCACTACGCACTAACTTATGGAGAGACACAGCGTCAAGAGTCAAACGTAAACGGCCAGTACATCAATTCTCTCCTCCGCATGTATACACGGACTCTGCAAGCTGTCTCAGTCAGACTACTAAGACTACCTAAAAACTCATAAAACAAAAAGAGTATAAAAATGTATGCAAGACCAATGAACATGAAAACATCAGCGGAAGGAATTGACAAAGGTTTCCTCTTTTTTTTTTGCACTGGCAGGGAACAGTTTGCAGATATGACCAGTATAAATCTCATTCTCATTATGTTAAACAAATTAATCAGGGTGGCATTTTGTTTCTTCTTCAAAACCCATCAGATATACAGATACGTGACCTTTAGACAGAGCTGCTGTGTGAGTAACGTGGCACAATTAGTGTTCTGTATTAATATAATAACACAGGGAGACAGGATGGCGTCTCACATTCATAGTCACTGCACTCCCTGTCATTAATTTGAGTTGTTTTTGATCAATGGTGATGGAAAATAAAAGTCACACATACAGTGGTGAGGATCAAGGGCTGAAACATATCAGACAGCGCCAGAAAATAGGATGGGCATCCAACGTAAAACCTCAAATCAAATATACAGATCCATTGTGGAGAGCAGGAATACAGTACATGGTACACAATTTTATACACAGTGTCTTATCCAAGAAAGCCAACAAGTAAATCATTAGATGTCAAAGGTTACAAACTAAAAGTAGTCATTTTCATTTTCCCATTTTGAACCATGTACCTGGCACGGTGACCCTTCATTTAAATTGCAAACTGAATATTATGATATGCCCTTTAAAAACTAAAAAAATGTTGGGGTATATCAGTCTATATCTAAAATTATAACGGAAGGCAAATGTATATTAATCTGAAACAGAGGCTCATTTTTTACTCACACAATTATGTTGAAGAGTAGCGTAATGCTGTCATGTCACGGACAGCTGACATTTTTTTCACACCGACTTTGACACCTTTTGACAGGTGTGACACCTCACACAGCGATTTGTCATGATGACTTTTCCAATTACTGTGTGAATGAAGGTTAAAAAGGCATGAAGAGCAATTACAATCAAGAGAGGCGGATTGTAAATGACTTTTACTCATGATACTGTAACTAAATAGTGTTGGGTTTAGCCGTTTCAAGAATTATACTTCGCCGTCTGTAAAGACAACTAAAAAATATATTTACAGCAATATAAATGACATATATATAGATATATAGATATATATAGATTTTCAGTATCCAATTCATGCCACCTTGAGTTTTCCTGGGATGGTTTGCACTTAGAGGAAATATTATACCTCCCTAAATATTTAATGTTGTCAGGACATGGAGACCAAAACCTGGTCCTAATGAGAAAGAGCTGGATGTCTGACCAATTGGTTAAGTTTGGGACTAAGATTTCAATTATGGATATAGCTAAGGTTAGGGTTAGGATAAATATTCAAGTTAGGCTTATCCACTGCTGGCTCACGCTCTGATCTGATTGTGTTGTACCTTGTGGGTCTGTTAAGGTGACGCTGAGGGACAGGATGACAACGGGCTGTAACTAGTTATAGATAAGATTAGGGATAATGTGCATGCTGAACACACACACACCTGTGTGTTAGTGCAATCCAGATATGCTATGGTAAATCCACACCTATTTTGACAACAAATCCTCACTTAACAATGGTATCCTGCAAACACCGCCATTTTTACTTTCACTACTGTCTCTTTGAAGTGTTACAAAAAAAGAATGAGAGATGATAGTTGCTTTCATAACGATAATAAATGGATGGTGCCATATTCTGTATTTCAAAGTGTCAGTGATCAATTTCCGTGGATTTCTTTCTAGATATGTCCCCTCAAGGTCATTGTAGTCACAGAATGTGAACGTACATTCTTCCTGCTTTTTTTTTTATTCTACTCTTGCACACTTAACACAGTCACTGATGGACTTGCAATGGGATTGAAATAACTTCAATAACTGTTTTACTTACTCCCCAAACAATTGCCTAAGCCATGAATAAGAGCTGAATAGGTGAGCGCTTTTTAATGTTCTGAAGCTTTTTTATCACTGATGTAATGCTTTTGTGCCTAGTGCCTTTTAACTGTTGAAGATATTAATAGTGTGTCTCTGGGTTGTGTTAAGGGATGGAATGGAAAGGACAGCTGTATTTAACACGAGAGCCTCAACTCCCGAGGGCCTCAGTTAAATCAAGCACATTGGCTGTGAAATCAGAAATCTGCAGGGCGATGTTGGACGACTCAACCCAACAAAAAAAATGTGACCAGGAGCCAGGATAAGCTAATCTGGTGTATCTGCTATCACCACTCGTAGTGTCCCCATGTGTCCAGTCTACTTTTAATTATAAAGAGAGATTCTGTGTTGCATGAGAATATGGGTTGAAAAATGTTAAAAAAAAGTAAAAAAATGGGGCCTGAAAGCACATCTGAAGTAATCACCTTGTGGTTAAGCAGAGAGTGCTGGGAGCTCAGCTGAGCCATATAGATCCATTTTTAAATGCCTTCTTGAACCAATCAGAAAAGTAGTGTCACAGACAATCACTGGACAATGCAAGTTCAAACTGGTCTAATAATAATGTCATCACAAATTGTGTCGGATCTAATAAGTGGGGCTGTGCTAAAAAAAAACAAAAAACATATTGCAGGATATTGCGTGGTACATCTTTCCACTGTGTGTATTAATGAACATGTTGCTGAATCGTTAGAGCAGCAAATGCTGTGATGGTTGTCTCAAAACATAAACAATAACATCCCCTAAGGTGCAGTGCTGATTAAAGCCAATGTGCAACAGACAAGGTAAATTAACATGATGCAAAATTTATCTTAAACATGTCCATTGCCCTCCCCGTGAGTGCGTGGGTTTTCTCCGGGTTCTCAGGCTTCCTCCCACCGTCCAAAAACATGCAGCTTTGGGGATGAGTTCAATTGGACACTCAAAATTGACCATAGATGGTGAGTGTTAAAGTGATTGGCTGTTTGTCTCCCTGAACCTGGCTGAACTGTCCAACCCCGCCTACTGCCCTATGTCAGCTGTGACCCTCATGTGGAGGATAAAATGGTAGAAGATGGATGGATGTCCATTGCCCATGCTATTAAAAGTTACTAAGGGAGCTGTTGTGGTAAATTCTGTGTAGGACATTGTCGTTATTTTGTGTATGGTAATATGTACAGTATATGTATTACAGTCTATGTATTGTGACACGTGTCATATCATGAGCTTGTAGGAAATACCCAGCTCCACTCATAATAAAATTGTATTAAGAAATGAAGGCAAGCAGCATTGCTCTTTGCCTAAACACTAAACCTGATGCTGCATCATCAGGTTGTGAATGGGTGGAAGATACGGTATACTGTAAAGCATTTTGAGTGGTTGAGAGCAAAGACAAGTGCTTTATAAAAGCAGTCCATTTACCTCAGTACATTTAAGACAATGTCCCTGATGTACAGGGAGCTAGGACCATTACATGCCTACTAGTGACAGAGAGAGGAGGAAAGGTCGTGGGGGAGGGGGGTGGTAGGGGTTGGTGGGGTCTGAATCTCCTTTTAAAGCCTGGTGATTGTTTATGTGTGTTGAGATGGCGAATCTACTGGGAGCAAGAAAAGCCTATTCTGACCTTTTACTTAAAAGAGACGCCTTGTGGTTGGCTTTTCCCTCTGGTGCACTCACACAGGAAAATAGACCTCCGAAGTCAATCCCCCAAGTAAACTCCCACTTCTCCTAACACCAAATGTTCCAGGGAAAACGAGAAAATAAAGAAATAACATTTCCTTTGCAGACAGGTGGTCATTTTTAGATGTTTTTGCTTACAAATACTAGACAGGCAGGGTAAACATGAAAGGGAAAAAAGCTGATGGAGAAGTTGCACAAAAAATACATGTTTTAAATTGTAGCAAGCAAATTGTGCAGTCCCAAAAATATCTCAAATTACAAATGGATGGGGGAAAACAATCTCCTGAGGACACTGTCATTTGTTGCTCTCAAGTGACTGAACAATGTCCTATCAAAGTGCACTGATTACTCATCCTACATCCATTGCTCTGACCAAGTAAAGCGAACACATGGTGAGGGACGTAATTACCACAATCCGCTTCTTTAATTTTAGTACTTCATTCTACACATGTTTTGAAATCGAATTGAATTTGGAAATACATCACATTTAAAAAGGTTCACTTGACTTGTTTTTATGAACAAAAATAGAAGAAAAACAGTCTATTTCGTGACTTCTGCACTAGTATCTCTACTCCCATTTTTTAATAGAATTAATCATAACTTTGACTCAACACATTTTGTAAAACCTGAAGATGTAACCTGTAAACACACACACCCAGGATGTCCATATAAGGAGTTGTGTATTGTCTCCACCGCAATTGACCAAGTTTGTGCCTGTGACACATCTGTGAGCACTAAGGGTTAAGCTCATTTATGTCAAAAACTGCACAGTGAAAATGAACAAAAAAAGACATTAAGATTAAGACTACGTGTCGAGTCAACCTCTGCTCTTGACCCGTGCGGCAGGCAAGGTAGCTTATCTGCGTCAGGAAGAGCAGCTCCACTGATATATTGCATTGTTTGTTCACCATATCAGTTTAATTAAATGTCATTGATTTCACTGACTCACTCTGGCAAACACTATGTGTTTGAGTCCCATCTGAGCCAGCTTAGTCCTTAGTCCTCAAACAGCATCTACCTCAGTGCACAATGGAGAGGCTTCTCACCATCTGAGTCTTATCCATTTATTCTCTGCAGTCTGCAGTAGAACAATCAATAGTTCTGACTCCAGTTTACGCAGTCCATTGCATCCTGGGGTAATGTATTGTAAATCATACTGTCTATATGCACTTGACACTATTGAGAATAGGAAATATAAAATGCATACATAAATGAAGAAAAAAACAATCCAGGTAAGAAGAAATGATGATTTGTGGTGACATTTTAATGTTGTTGAACTTGGTCCCCTGATGCTGCCTTTATGACACATTTATAGTGTCATTTTGACCAAGAGGCCAGAGGGTTACTGGTGTGTACTACTGCCTATTGCCATCTGAATTGTTTTATTCAATTTATCTTAGTGGGCGTTATATCAGAAGATCCATATACTTTAATTGTTACAGTTATATTACTTTGGCTAAAAGAAAGTGTGGATGAGCCATCTTCAAAGAAGTAAAAGTACACCATTCACCACCACTAACAGCAACAGTTGCTCTTAGAAACCACTGCTGGTAAACGTAAAGATTGTTACCACCCTAATCCAAAATCAATAATGAGTCAGATTTTGAAAAATATTTCCTAATGATATCGTCATAGAGTCTGTCCAAAAACAGGCCGAGGCCCAGGTGCCTGGTGCAAATCTCGAGGCTTCAAAATGGGAGTTCATTTTGAAGACTATTTCCACTAAATCACAAACCTCTGAAAGAATATGTCTCGTTCCATACCAAAGTCCACACAAGCAGCATACTTCAATTACCCTGTGAAACATGTCTGCTTAGTGTAAATGCAACAAGTGGAGCTAATTTTGTGAAGCTATTGTTCTAGACTCCATGACAGATGCCACTGGCACAATTACTATCACTAAGTGCTGTGTGTGTGGGTGTGCAAATAAAATCAATTCTTCTTCTGCATCTCCTTGTTCGAAGGTTAAGATTGAGACTTGAAAACAAGTTGAGTGCAAACTGAAGGGGGATCATAGATTGAAGACATTCTATATTTTCACAGTTGCAGTGTAATTTCAGACTCTTACCGTGGATCAAATCAGAATGCCTATCCCCCGTTCCTCCTTCACAAATAACGCTGCTTTTTCCCGTCCAAATGCAATTCAAACCGAGTTGAATTAAATTGCCTTGACTATGGCCTTTTGTCACATAACTCCACAGTGCATATTAATGATCAGTGGCACAGGGTGAAGCACTGCACTGCAGGAATCGCACAGCAGCACAATCAGACATTCACAGTCGATATCTGTGACTTGTCAGCTTCAAATCTACCCTGCTTGTTTTTTTATTAGCCTGCCACCTCATTCTCTTTCATTGTGAAGGCAAGTAGCATTCAAATGGCTGTTGCATGTGTTTCACCTTTAGTGGCATTGTACTAAAATCTTGCCCACTCTTCCCTTTACCTCCATTAGGGCTGTCACTCTATCCAAACGTCAGAGGAGTTCAAACTACTGACCCCTGCAGGTTCAAAACAAACATCCTTGAAGAAACAGCATGTGACGTAAAATATGTTTGAACTTGGAAAAAGTGACAGCCATAAACTACTGAGAATAAAAAGCTTTTAACATTTACAAAAACTGTGACTCATCAGTGCTAAATACCACAGAATAGTTGCGTAGAAAACATGAAAATCACTGTGTGTCAGGATTAAATCATCTGAGATATGATACATATTTTTAGTGATCATTTAAATGATCTTAAACAACATAACAAATAATGAGTCAATTGGATGATGGGAAAGAAACAGAATCCCCACTCCCCCCTTGGGTGACCTAAAAAAAAAAATCACTAAGACTGTAGGTGTGCAAGCTCAAGTCACTCACATAAAATATTAGATTTCCATCCCCATTGATGATTATCGCAATATTGTTTTTCTGTATCATCCCATCACTACTCACAGGTGATTGATGAAACCAACCATTTTGTTTCTACCATTTGTTTTTATTTCCTTGCTAAATGTTGGAGATTAACGTTGGAGTTTTCAGTGTTTTTAACTCATCTACAGTTCAGCATTATTCAGTTTGATTCTTGTTTTGGACATGGCGTTCATGACTCTTCCAGTAACAACACTCTGACCAATCGGAGGCCGGCAGTCTGTTGACTTCACATACTGTAGCTCGCTTGGAACCTCATCAGAGCAGGTACACTGTACAAGGTACTATCAACAATGGAAATCCAAAAAAGCATCTGCTGAGTCGCACAGTGCATGAACGGTTTAGTGGAAAAAGGCCATTAGACGGCCCTAATCTTTTGCGTTGCTTCACAAGACGCTCAAAGCATACAGCAAAAAATGTTGTTGAACCACTGCGGTTTCAAATGTGTCATTTTGTAACTTTGGTGATTAAAAGCCTTCATTTAACAATTTATTTTAAGCTGTTTTATCAAAATTTGAACCTTTTATGTATTATGCCTTTTATTTATTCTGTACAGCACTTTGGTCCATTGTGGTTTGTTTAAAGTGCTTAACAAATAAAGTTGGATTGGATTGGATCATAGACTTACTCTGGTGTATATTTTATTAGGTAAACCTTTAGATCAGTGGCTAAAATTGAAAAGTTTTTCCTTGTGTGCTCATTTGTAGCCCTGTTTTCGCTGAAAATGAATGTGCCCGTCTCATGCTGGTTCTCAGTTCAGGGGGCAGACTATGTGTTAGCCCCTCATCCACATTAAAAAAACCAGCGCTGAAAGCACCACAACTGTTTCTACAATCTGAGATAATATAGTGGAATATTAGTGTTCATGTGTCTCAGGAGCAGTGCACACATTTTACTGGGGAAAAAGAATCAAAACTATGAAATCAACCGCTGAGTGAGTTATGAATATTACAGCATCTCTGCTTCACTCAGTGCCACTGCACAGGATAAGCAGCACTAAAGGCAAAGAGAAACACAAATGCATCACACATGCAAACTATATTGTCTTTGAATGACTTTTCAGCTCTGTTGCTTCCACCTCAATGAGGACATCTTGCATGTTCTTGTGGAACAACAAGGACCACACATTTGTCTTGCCAGTATTGCCCATTGTCCTTCTTCAGAGCTTCAGCACTGCTGATTTACTAAAGCAATCACTTCACCACACACATACACATTACATTAAACACTCACACAAAGTGTGAATTCTACAAGTCACTGAAGATAAGACAATTACATTCAAAGACTCTTGCCCAGTGACATGTATACATGTTTTTAGGGCAGATGCAACATTCATGTTTTTTTATTCTGTTATTCTATGAATTCTATGTTATTTACTGGTTGTTTGTTGGGCCTGTTGCACTTTGTACTGTCCTACACAGTTCCATGTGGGATTATTTACGTTTATTTGATTTGATGTGAAAATATTATACCATATTCCCCTCTGACAGACCAGTGTCTCACAAGAATAAGACAGACAGACGGGTAGGTAGGTTCTCTCTGGGAAATTAAAAGCTCCAACGTCTGCACACAGCACTGTTAAAATTAGAGTCACACTTTACAGGAGACAGGAAAGAAAAAACACCCCAGGTACTAAACACCATAAAATAAAGAATAAAAAAATTTAAAATAAAATATAAATATCAGAGTATAAGGGAGGTAAAATAAAGATGAGGGAGATGGGTTTCAGTTGTCAGTGTGATTCCAGAGTAAAGAGTTTCGGTATGAGACAACCTACCCAACAACAATTTGATGTCTTTCGTTTTTTCATGTCAAACCAGTGTCACTGACATTTTTCAGCCATGAGTAGACAGACTAACAATTTAATTCCATGCCGTTGAAGAGTGAGGCAAAAGGACAGAAAGAAATACTGAATAGTAGAGAGCAGAGAATAAATGGTTTCATTCATCATCAAGAGAGGGGGGAAAAGCCCATTCAGCTATAATCCATTAATCTAGGACACTTGTGAGAGCCTCAATCATGTCTCTCTCTCACTGTCATTCGACAAACGGAGCTAATCACTCAGTGCAGAAGAGAAGAATCAGAAATCTCGGCTTACATTTTAAAGAAATAGTGTCATACTCTCTGACAGACAACCAGGAGAGTAGACAATTGACCAGAGGACATGAAGCAGGTCCTCTACAAACCAACAGCACAGTTTTTGCTGGCTGGATGGATAAATGAAGGTATTGTGTCCGCTCGTCCGGAGGAGACGAACACACACAGACACACACTTTAGTGCAGAACAAAGCAGGTGAATGTCACTGTTTGTCAGAATATTAACATAAATATGCAATGGCCATGGCAACAGCGAGTTCCCCCGGTGCCATACTCTATGTGATAGATAGGAAGATGTATATATGTATATTGAGACTTGACTTGGACCTGCAAAAAATGACTCACCTCTGAGTCCTGAGAGAATGAGAATAAAATGATGTACAAAAGACTGATGTCTACACACTGACTATACCAGGTGGGTGTAGCTGGGAATTTAATTTGCTGATAATCAATATGGACAGAAATCTGTTGTTTATCCTTCACTAATAATTATAAATCAATAAATCTGTGATTATAAATCAAAATGAATCTGCATTTGTTTTCTTGTGCATCACACTTGTCAACAGATGGAGTTTTGAAACAATTGAGCTAACCTGTGTATGTGACTGACAATTACACTGACGTAGGGAGCTACTTTCCCCATATTGGCTTGCTCCATTCTTGCTTGTGTTAGTTTCTGCATTGTGAAGCTCCATTTAACATAGAGTATCTAGTAGCTTGGCTCACTTCATTTTCCATCACTGTTTCACACATACCCTCCAGTTCCTGCTTCATTATTGCATACCATGTTTGACTTATGCTGACATTACTGCTGCCCAATAATTGTCAATCTAAACACAATTAAGGCCCCTGCCTCATTGGCATGCCTGGACTTGTATCCTGTTTACTCCACACTTTCCAATCAGATGCACTCTGGAGGAAGTTGTCAAACTGCTGCTTACACTGGTAAGCTCCTCGTCACAGTCCAGACAAGCTTCCTGCACAGCCCTGGTCCCCTCTGTGTGCCACTGTGTCCCCAGGCACACACGCACGCACGCACGCACACACGCACAGAAAAACACACATATGCTGCTGACACACAAGTGACAATGCCAAAACATGCCTTCCAACCATAGGTGGTCAGATGATAGATGGGCCTGTGAGGGACTTTTTCCACCTCTGAACACTTTTATTCTAAACTGTGAAAAAAATACACACTGGTCACATCCAGTCAACACAACTGCTTTTAAAAAAAAAGAAGAAAAAAAACACACCAACCTCACACAATAAAGGTGACATATGACATGAACAACATTTTCTCTTGCACTATAGAAATTTTGGTTAAATTCAATAAGTGTCAGTCATAATATGAAATCTTATTTGATCTGGACAGTGGGCAAGTAGATTAACCGATACAAAATCAGAAAATCAATACAGTACTCTGGGCTTCAGTAAACCTTACATCTAAAACCAAATTCAGAGAGAAATGTGTTCCAAAAAATCAATATGGCTGTCAAAGGATTAGTCTGAGCTGCTATGGCTCCTGTGTGCTATGTCAATATGAAAGCTACATTTAAGGCCCTGGTATACTTCTGCACACATGCCACGTGTGCGTCGCATATTGCGGACCCTGGTATGCTCGTTTTTTCAGGTTCCTGTAGTATCTATTTTATTTTATTTTATTTTATTTTATATATACACACATATATATATATATATATATATATATATATTTATTTTTTAATTATTATTTTATTATTATTATTCTATTGTGTGATTTTTATTCCTTTTGTACTGTGTGTCTTGGACCTCGAGTCTGAAAATAAAGCTTATCTATCTATCTATCTGACTTTACAAGTCTGGAAGCAGGGAATAGGACGCATTCATACCAAAGAAGAAGAGAATGATGCTACAGCTCCCTCAGACACGTCTGAGTAGCGAATAGCTCATCAGCTGAGAGGTTCGTCGGGTTTCGCTTATACTCCACCTACCGGTAGGGCGGACATTAAATTTGCACATGCGCTGTCCACGCACACCCATGATTAACATTGTGATATTCATACATTTACTTTTAAAAAGTGGCATGTTTCAATTTCATTTGTATAGATTTTGTTACTGAATTTGACGGTGTCAACTCTCAGTAATTAAAAAAATGTAAATGAGATTTTATTTTTTGGAAAACTATGTAAATAAAAATTGAGTCTAAAGGAATAAATGTCAATGAAGCCATCATAAGGTGTCTAACCAGTACATTTATATATATATATATATATATATATATACATATATATATACACACTATAAATATATATATATACATATATATACACTATATATATATATATATATATATATATATATATATATATATATATATATATATATATATATATATATATATATATAAAAAAAGACAAGCTAACTTCATGCGCAGCTATTTTTCAGTATAGCACTGTAGTAGTACACACATGATCCAACAGCACCTCATAACCATATAAACACAAACTAACAAACTATTTACACCATGACAGAAAAGAATCCAAGCTTGGCCTTTGTACTGGTCCAGCAAAGTCTAAAAATAAACATGTGAATGGAGCCCTAATACGTTTTGTGCTACACCGATAGTGACTTTTTACTGCCACAAGCATGAATAATTTAATAAACTGCACATTCCCACTCCTGGTGTCAAGGCGTGTGCAGGAGAAAAAGAGACAGTGATAAATAACCAGAAAGAAAAGTGAGAGAGAAATCAGATGAGAGCTTCATAATGACACAAAAACAGTCAGAGACAAAGCAGGACAGAGATGAAAAGACTCCAAAGAACAAAGATTGTTGTGCACTCTCGCCATTATCCTCCAGTGCTGAGAACAATGCAAGAGAGCGGCACATGAGCAGCGATTGGCCAGAGGGTGGACTTGTGATGTAAGATGCCATTGTTTCCTCACTATTATCAACTCATTGTTCCCGAGATCCACGGGGGACATTTCATGCATTATGCGGTAAAGCAGCATATTATTGGCCTACTTTGTAATTTCCCTATACTCTATAATTGAGTCAAAGCTTTAATTAGGTTCCTGCACATTAGTCGTGGCTCCAGTCTTTACATGTGGAAGCTTTTGTGAGAATGTCGTCTTTGATAATGTGCAGTTGACGGCGTGGCTCATATACAAAACCACGGAGCTTAGTCATCTGGGTAATCAATACCACATATTTTGTACTATTTAGTGCATATCTGTGTACCTTTTTAAAAACCTATTTCAATATTTCATCACTGAGGAAGGGACATGCACCTTGAGCATCTTAATATATGGAGATGTGTCACTGATTAATAAAGCGGCTACAGCATAAACAATATTTTAACAATTAAAATGTTTAACTGTTTTTACTTGGGAAAAAAAAAAATCTTATTTCCTCCTTTGAAGCTGCTGGAAGCAAACTGAACCGCCTTATACTAATCCCGTTAGCTCCACCATAATTCCTCCTTGTGTTAAACAGTTAGAGCAGGCGTCAGCCATACAAACATCCAGTTCACTACGTTAAAGAAATACACACTGCAAAGGTCACTGAAAACAGCAGGCATACTGTATGCTGTGTCTCATTCACACACATGTCTATATATGTGTATAATACACTAATCACCATGGAAAACTGCACTTCACTGCATATGTTAGAAATCATTTTTGCTGGAAAACACACACTGATGGACATCAGTCAAACTGTGGCTTGGGCACAAATTAAACACAAGATAACATTTCTTCAGCAGTGTGGCTACAGAAGAGTGTGCTGTGTGGTATTAAAGAGCACTTTGACAAAACTTCAAGAATGAACACATACTGCAAGAAGTACATAGGACAGGTCATGTGACAAAAAGCACGTGACTATACGCACTCCACATCCATCCGGTTCGAGGGTCGATGACTATCCTTGATGACTACTTCTTCTGTTGTGGAAATGTTTCTGTGGGCGGGGCTTAGTAATTTAAGTTTAGCACTGTCCACGTGCACCCAACGCACTCTTTGCGCTGGGCCGCACACGCAGCCTGCGCGTTGATGACACAATTCACACCAAGTGTGCGGTGTATAAGCATGCTAAGTATACGAGGGCCCTAACTCAGAGCCAATGTCAAAATACGATCAGTGTTTAAATGTGAAACTAAGGGGCCTTCCGACAAGATTTCTGGAAAGATACTTGATCTTACATATTTGTTCTAAGATGCATAGCTGAGAACTACAGGTAAAAAAGCACTCCTTGGGTCCTGCTGCTCAAATATGTGCATGAAATATAAAGTAATTACACTCTAGGTATAGAGGAGAACACACAAGTGTCTTTTTATGAAAACAAGTGCCACGCATATGTTTGCTGCCACATATTCATCAGTTTGAAGCAGAGACAGGAGGTGGGAGATACAGCGTGAAAGATATAAAGTGTGACTGATGATGTGACGCTGTGGCAACAAACTTAACTTGGCACTTTGCTATGGTAGAAGCCACTTAACTGTTTCATGACATGACAAGCTGCCAAAAAAGCCCAAATACACTCACCACGTTAGGTACACAGAACAGCTACTAAAGAGGCAGGAACAGCAGCCAGTGTGGCCTTCTGCTGCTGTAGCCCATATGATTCAAGCTTCAATGTATTTTGGATTCAGAGATGGTCGTCTGCATACTTTTGTTGGAACAAATATTTATTTGAGTTACTTTTACAAGTTACTTTCTGAAATACTCAGACCAGCCCATTCGGCATTAACTACTATGTCAAGTCACTTACATCACCCATCTTCCCCATTATTTTACTCAGTTTGAACTTCAACAGGTCGTGTTATCCATGTTACATTACATTATATTACATGTCATTTAGCAGACACTTTTATCCAAAGCGACTTACAATTGAATTGAGTACAACCTGCCAGGGGTGGAGTTGAACTTGCGACCATGAAGTCTTTGCACACAGGTTCTTAACCACTGAGCCACTCCACCCCATATCTACTTCCATGTGATTGGCTGATTAGTTAGCAATAACAAGCAGTTGAACGTGTGTGCCTAAGAAAGTGGCGAGTGTGTAACAAGACATTTTATACAATAAGGTGTGAATGGAAACCATGTGGGACCATGAGGTTTAGTTTAACATAAGCCAACAGAAGGCTGTTGTCAATGAAGTCATGCTGAACTGTGTTTGCCTGGATATTTCAAATTAAACCGCTGGTGTGCACGGAGCCACTGTTGCATGAAGAAACAAGTATTACAGCATTGTTCTCAGAGACCTTTGATTCACACACCTATATAAAAGGCGCATGGATCCACCCACCGTCCACATATTGTAGACATCAACAGAGGAGGTACATCAAACAGCAATAGGTATTATTACAACATGGCCAAAAGCACTCACCACACTCAGGAGGGTCGATCACATTGCTTTTGTAAAGAGGCCAGACTGCTCTCTCTCTCTCTCTTTGTAAATAGTTTGTTTTTTTAGTCCTTGCTCTCCCGCTGCTTCTATCACTTCAGCCTCTCACTGAGGCTCAGGATTGTTTTGTGTGCATGTGTGTGACTGTGTGTACACGCATGTATGTGTGTCTTAGTGTCCCTAATCCCTGCTGAGTAGAGTGGGTGCTAGGCAGCAAATGTTCACTGGAGAGTTGGACTCACAACAGGAGGTGGATTGGGATTTGTTATGTGGTGGGGACCTGTTTTTTAACAGTGGCTGCTAGGGTCGTGATTGCAAGTCAGCATTACAGAAGGTACTCTAGGTCATTTACATAAAGAATTATGCAATATTAGTCTATAATTAATGTATAACTGTATTACCCACAATCAACATATCGGCAATGTCTGTTGGTGGCTTTATTTCTTGTTTTTTTTATTACATCTTTTTGGTTATTACACTAGGTTGTTGTGCTATTAGTGGGCCCTTTCAAACCTTGAGTCTGTAGTCTACAGGTTCTTGGGCAAAACACTTAACCCTGCATTGGCTGGTAGCTGTGCATGCAGTGTGTGAACAGTGTGCATACAGCTGCACTGTATGAGTGGGTGTGGAAAAACTGTAGTGTGTGGCAGTGTGAGTGCTCATCGAAACTACAAAAGAGATTATGCAAAAAACAGCCCATTCACCAAGTTCATTTGAATAACACATTTTAAATATACCAGAGTCTGTTCCTGCCTCATGGTATTAATTTGTGCCCATGACCTCAAATAACCTTTTTCCCCTGTTTAAGCCCACATTTCTATTTGGAGGACCAAATTGAATCTGTGCCTAGTAGCAGGTCGGTCACAAACTGCAATTTAGAATTTAACTGATTGAGAATTTATTTATCAATTAACCCACATTATATTTTTCTTGTTTGTGTCATTTCTCTGGATCTCAAATGCTGGCCGTGTTGACGTTTTGCAACCAGAAGTTGAGAGGCGTTACCTGCAGCGAGGCTCCTATTGGATTACCAATTTCATTTCATCATGTATTTTCCTCTTCCTCTTTCCATCATTTACAAAACTGACATTCTGTTCTGTTGAAGACCTGACTCTAGCGGTTGAGACCATTAACTCCTCTGGAAATGTTTACTACTAAGTAGACATAGAACTTATGACTTAGGAGCAGGGGTGAAGTCTATGTGGTAAATGTAATGTAATGGTACGCACCCAGGTATATAGCCGTATAACCACTTAAATGAGAGCATTGATACTCATCAACTACGCTTTTTGACAGAAATTGCACTTACGAAATTTGTTTTTGCAAATACAAAGCAGAGAGGACTATTTTTTTTAAAAAATGTGTAGGTTATTGCACCACTGGTCTAGAAACCCATGCTGCTTTGAGTGTGTGTATTTTTTTGTATGTTTTATGTGACTGGGGAAAAGAGGTCTGGTCTCGACATGGCTGACTATTGCACTTTACTGTCCCTACACGCAAATGCATCACAGTTACAAACACAGACGCAAGGGAAAATGAAAAGGAAGCAAGCAACACTTTTGAGTGCTTTCAACAGTCTGTTCCTGAATCTACAGAGATTTTAGAGCAGTGTCATTATATGTCATTATACCCACTACAGTAGACAACACTGCTTAGGAGCAAAAGTAGGCAATCAAGAGGTCAGACGTGTAAGGGGAATGAAGATGATTCATTTGTCTTCTCATTTGCCAGCGACAGTTCAATTGTATCAGACACAGATCTAATTCTCTATATGGCATCAACTTTCCAGCTCTCCAGGTTAAGCCATTCATAGCAAACACAAAATCTCTCTCACCCTCATGCACACACATATACACACATGAGTGTGCACCTTGAGCATTTAAGTAGATTAATGGACCACAAGATGAGCTTCTAACAGGACTAGTCCTTGACACAGACAGCAGAGCAGGACAACAAGCCAAAGCCTTGACAAGGTGCCAAATTTAGTCTTGTGACTAAATGCCTAACCTGTCTGGATAAACAAACAGTCTTTTAGGTGTCTTTGAATAAAGCGTTTCACTTTCCCAGCACAACAAATAGAGCATACATTTGCAGAAACTGAAGGCTGATTAAGCATAAGCACGCAAGCATCTGAAGTTCACACTTCGTATCATGTGTGCTTAGTTAGCCTTTGAACAACTGGACAGCTGCTGCTTCATTTTTCTGATTCATGAATCAAAATAAATAAATGAAGCTTAGCCTTTTGCTCAGTTGTTAAGCATTACAAGAATAAAGGTGCAACACAACAAAAGTTTCCTTTTATGATTGCTGTCAGAGAAATGGTATTTTGAAGACACATACTTTAAGAATAATTATTTTATATTTCGTAAGGAAATGTATCACTAAATGACAATTTGCCCAAATGGAGATAGAGTGTATGAATAACAGCAATGGAAACGATGGATTTTGTCTGGTTTATTTATGGCATCTTCTATAGAACTTGAAAAAAAGACTCAGGTCGTTGTCCCTGAATGAAATAATGGGTTTGCAAAAGTTTGATCTAAAACTTAATTTCTTAAGACACTTTTATACATGGAGGAAAAATACTCTAGCCCAAATCAGGCATTTTTATTTTTTTTTACAAAACAGATACAAAAAAAAACATTATTTCAACAAGGAGTATTTTGTACTAATGAGCCACCAGTCTCTGTTCACCAATTATGCAAATTCAGTATAATACATAGAATATAGAATGCTGTAAGGCACAACTAACTTCTTTTTGTTTACATATTGTGCTGAATAAGTACTAATACCCAACTTTTCATAAAGATATCCATCACTTCTTTAGGGATTTACATAAACCCCTAAGATAGATTGGCTAATGTTTACATTATGTTTATCTAACAGCAGCCAGCAGAAGCTGCACACAATTCCTCTAAAGTCCTGGCTTCACTGTGTAGATGCTACTTCCCTAAAACTACAGATCATCTTTCTGAAATCTGGCTTCATCTCAAACTGCAGAGAGGCTAAAGTCAGAAAGCTGCGGGTTTCTGAAAATCAAATAAAAAGGTGAGGAAATTCTTATCTGGCAAACCACGCACACAACTGCATGTGTCAACACAAAAGGTCTCCTATCATTTTATTCAGCCTTATCTATCCAGGGCAATTAAGATCATTTTGATATATGCAATTGATCCATTTCACACCAGAGACATTCAAGTTCAAAGATGGGCTCTTTATCTCCTTTCCTTTAAAATACACACGTTTTTGTCAACCGGGGAAGAGGAAAGCGTTGAGCATAGATGCTCTCAAACCAAAACACTTCTTGACCCGAGCAAACATCTCATCTGCTGCAGCCATCGCCTGCAATGTTTATATGTTAAAGGAACCTATCAGACATCTGTCTCTCTCTGGCTGGAGAGCGAAAACACACACAACATTCACACACACACGGGTTACATTCTTCTTAGTTCACTGCATTGACTTCCATTCATTTGGACAGCCTCAAAACAAAGCCTTATCCTGAACCTAACCAAAAGCAGTCTGTGTCGAACCCTAACCTTAACACAATTCAGATCTTGGCCCTACATTTAACCAGTTCCTCAGGAATGAGGTTCTGCCTCATTAGGACCAGGTTTATGCTATAAAAAAGGTAAAAGGTACAAGTATACGCACACACAAAGAAAAGTTAGGGGTGCGTCTATGAGGAAATGTAAAGAGAGGCAGCGGGGGAAACAATCTGGAGGACAAAAAAACATGTATAAACTGGGGGAAGAGGATCAGAATCAAAACACACTAGCATATTAGCAAACGGTGAAGATGCTTTTTGAATGGCACCATTTTTCTTCATCTGTTCAACCAACTGAGGAAAACTAGCTTTTCCTATTAATTTGCCATTTTGCTTATTTCCCCAAAAAATCCTTGTTGTGCCTGCTCAATGATCAGCAGTGCATGTCCTGATTGTTTCTGGTGTTACCATTACCCTGCTCCCTGCCTAAATGTCACATTACACAATTAAACAAAGACAAATTAGACAATGGGGAGTGTGGATTCATTCATGAAAAATCTGGATTTAGATTTACCAATGTCACTGAGCAAACACTGCAGATAAGATCTGAGCATAAGACTATGGGCTAATGCAAAGACTGTGAGGTCCTTCACATGAATATGAAACAAATACAGATATATATACTGTATATCCACCAGGTTCCCTACATGAGTTTCCAGTGTTGTGTCAAACACAACAAGGCTTTCTTGCACATCTCCAAAGACACAGCACTTTAAAATGGTGATGATGATTGCTACAAAACGCAACTTGAACTTGCTCAATTATTCGATAATGTGTGGAGGTCCTTATGTGCAGTTGGTGACCTTTTAATTTCAGCACCTGTCCTTCCAAATGTGTGTGAACCTCACTGTGAGGGTTTCTCCACATCATCTTGCTCTTCTCCTGCAGTGATGTAATGGCAATGGATTTGGCAGATTAGCACCTTCCCACTGGTTTTCTGGGTGTGCCCAACACCTACTATTCACACAATGGTAGTGGACTGATGCAAAGAAATGCGTTTCCCCTATATCAGCTATGTTGGGCTAAAGCTCGACTTGTATCACCTTCTCTTTCTCTACACTGAAAAGCCAGTGGAAGTCACAAGTGCAACAACAAGGACATGAACCCACATCATCTTGCAGACTGCCCGTTGTGTGTGATGGAGCACCAATCGGGAGCACTGCAGCCCAAGACTGAAACTGGGTCTCCGCAATGGCAGGTGACTGCTTTTTTTATCCGTGCTCTAATCAAGCACTTGCGCAGTCTACACTACATTTTAGGACAGCAGGCAAAAGGTTTGATGGACGTATTCTTGGTTGGATGCTTCATGATAATATAAGGGGATATAATGTAAAATATGTATGCTGGCCATCAACACTGTACTGTAATTTTTTATAAACATTGAATTTATCACTTCAATTGCCACGTGTTAGCAATGGGCAGAGATTGAAAGTCAAGGTGTGTGAGTAACTGCGGTGTCGCATCAGCTGAGAAATATCACATGGTGATCCAGGAGAAAATGTTGCACCTTCATATCTATCATCAAATTCCCCTCCATTGTCAGCCCTCAATATTTGAATGCATCTCCAACACAGATGCTCATTTTTCTTCTCCTCTGGTTGAGAAGCACAAGGGGAAGTGAGACTTTTTAACTTTGGTAATGTTCAACACATCGCAACAGACTAAAAAAAGTGTTTGAGGGCTCAAGTGACAATAAAATTGTAAATAAACTGGCTGTACCATTATCAGTTTTTCAAATTGAACATGTCTCCTTGTGGCCCCACTGAAAAAGCTACAGACACAGAAAGAAATGCCACCGGAGACGGAAGTCAAAGAGCAAAAGGAGAGGATAATTAAGAATCAAGTGAGTGAGTCACAGCAGCATCTCTGAAACCAGGTGTGACAAAATATTTATACAGACTACTAAAAGGTTTATGAAAGGAATCAGGGATTACGAGTGAGTGACAAAGAAAGGTTGTGGCCATAATTGGGGCCATCCATCATGGGACAGTTTTAGCTGTGTAGGTGTTATGTGCCACACGTGCATGTAGCCAGTGACTCTGAGTGACTGTTGATAAGACTGTCTGGATCTGGTCCAGTCTGCAACCGGCCTCTTTCCATTTACTGCTGCATAAAGCTTCAAAAGGCTGCTCATACATCCACACAGTGCACATTTCAGCATGTGTTGGGCCAGATCCAATTAATATATCCATTCAATTCCCTTTAAATCGAGACAAAATCCAGATGAGAGACTCACAGCAGTCATTGTTAGTATACAAGGTCACTGTGAACTATTGATATTGAGTCTGCAGGCATGATACCGATACATATGTGATGGGCAAACTTTGCAAACAAATAAAATTAAAGTGTGTTTTCTTTTCTTTGTAGAACCCAAAGGTCACACTGACAGGGAGGAGAAACCCACAGTTGGCTCCTTGGGGGTGGCACAGTTTGATAAATAAAACACTAAATTACAAAAGTCAAATCAATCTTTTCAACTCGGCTGAGGACAAAGCAGTGAATTCTCCTCTGCACTTTAAGCAACACTGCTTAAAGTTTTGGAGCGAGAAAAATGGAAAGAGAAAAGAAAACTGTGCTATAAACTAACCAAAATATGCAATGCAAGGTTTTATCTTTAACATCTTAATGTGCTCTCAAATACTGGCACAGAATTAAAGTGCCAGTATGTATCTTCTGTCGCTAAAAGATCATTTAGCAACATGCAAACTGATTAAAAAAAAGTGTAAGACAGTAATACCAGCCTCTTGATTCAAGAGGTTTATTGTCATTCTGCTACATTCAGAGCGATAACATAAATAACAATGAACACAGAGAGGTAATCTACAAACCTCTTGTGCATCAGAGGTTATCCTCACACATACATGCCCACTATATTCACCCAGAAAAAAAAAAAATCCTTATTCATGGAGCCTATATGTGTGCTATGCTCATGCCCGTGGGCTGCAGCAGTTCAGCGTCATAGCTGCCATGCACAGGTAAAGTAAGATGTTAGAGCTCTGCCAACAGATTCTTGCTCATTATTTCATGGCTGTGAGTTCATTTCACCATAGGACTGTGCAATATTCACAAAAGCCACATCCTACGTGTAATAACTGACAGCTGTTCTCTCCTATTCCCATGACTTTGTGCATATGCTTTGTCGAGGTTAAAAAGCTCCCGCTGCCTAGTGTGGGATTTGTTTTGGTGCATTCGACTGTACTTTGTGGCTTTCATCCAGAGACTCTCAGCTGTTTGACACAATTCCTGCATACACTCACAAGCTACTTTATTAGGTACACATCTCATTAGTCAGTCACATGGCACAGACCCAAATTCTATCTTATCTCAAGGCACTGCAAGTAAGGCAGAAGCCCAACAGCTCACACAATGAGCAAGCACCAGGCCTCAGTGGTGTGGCTGAACAATTAATCAAAATGTTCGCAATATGGCCGACTGCAATATTTATTAAAGCCGAAATGTGTGTGTCAAATTACCATTTTAGATTAAATATTGTCCCGACCACATCATATTCTACAGACTTTGTTTCTCACAGATCATCACAAATGTCCCACAGTATTCATTTTTAAACATGTTATAGTTAAATGAAATTGAGAATAATTATGTAAAAATGACCATTCCCTCTGATTTCAGTCAAAATAATCGCAATTAGATTCATTCAAAATCGTTCTGCCCTAATCAGTGGAGAGAAAACAGGAAGAAATCTGTGGCAGAACCAGACTCAAAGATGTGCAGTATCTGCCTCGAGCAGTTGGGGTGGAACAAATGGGGAGGAGAGGAGAGGTAGGGACAGAAAGGGGGAGAGAAAGAAAGAAAGAGAAAGAGGGAGGTGAGGTAGAGACAGAAGAGAGAGACCAGGAGCAGATATATAACAGTTGCCCTATGATATTGGTTTAGCCAGGACAGTGATGAATTAGTTTTGACTGTTTATATTACTACAAAGACATTAATACAAGCAGTAGCACAGCAATAATACTGATGGCAATACTACTATTGCTACTGATAATATGATTAATATGATAATAATGATCCCACAGTGTGCAAGGTGAGGACAGAGAGAGGGGACAGGAAAGAAAGACACAAACTAGGGAGAGAAAGAACATTAACTTAACTTACTAAGACATTTAGATGTGGTCAAGACAACATGCTATTGTTCAAACCAAACATCAGAATGGAGAAGAAAGATGATTCAAGTCACTTTGAATTGTTGCTGATGCCAAATGAGCTGGTCTGAATATTTCACAAACTGCCAATCTACTGGGATTTTCACCAACAACCATCGTTATAGAGTTTACAAAGAACGGTCCAACAAAAGAGTAAATATCCATAAAGTGGCACTTCTCTGAATCAAAAGTCCTAATTCAAAAAGGACAGAAATGCAGCATGCAGAGGACAAACTCCGAAAGCAAAAAAAAACACCACAGCAGATGGACAAGAGCAGCAGAAGACCACGCCTGTCGTTTTACGAGGTGTCCTTACTCCATTATGAGGATAATAGAGTAAGTAAGTAAACATTTGAAAATGTAGTAAAGTGGCGACAAACAAAATCCTCTGTGGTTACTCAAAAAGTAAACAACAGAAGGGGAAGCCAGCGGAGCATAAAGAGATGTCTGACCTTGGCAATTGCCCCGAGTTCATGTACATTTAGCGGGGATCTCCAAAGTGCAGTGATGTGTGTGTCACACCCTTGAGATGTCATAGTACATGGCAACGCACTTCATTGTGTTCCTCTGTTTAACAAGTGGTGTTTGCTGTCAATAAAGTTTCAAATCTCACACAGGAGCAAAAGTATATTTAATTTACTGACAGGCCGATTTGTAAAATGTCTTATGTGATAATGTTTTTCCATCATTTTGCCCAGTCCTTCACTGGATGTACCACTGAAAGGGATTCTTGCTCTCACATGGCTACCAATAGGGACACAAGAAAAAGCTGATTTTAGCCAAAATATAGGCCTGCATTCTCACCATTTTTTACAGCATTTCCTCACTAGAAATTAAAGTTTATGTCACTTTCCTGACAACAAAGTAAAGAATATCATAAAGAAAATCAACATTGTTACATTACAGAACACAGGCATGTTTGATCTACTATTGCCACCATCAGTATTCTATTAATTTGTGACTTAAGTATTTGATATCCTGCATTAGGATTTACATTGCTGACACAAACTTACTTAACCAGACAGCAGCACACCAGCAACTCCTGAGCTAAAGAACTTAGCCTTGTCTCTAGGCTTTGATGCTAGCTGGCAAATGAGCAGCATACAAACCTACATTTCCAGCCAGAAAAGGCTGTCTAACAACAAGATATAGCACCAACATATTCTTAAGATAATGTAGACTTAAGCAGGTGAAAATTGAATAATGATTGCATTTTTTAAGTGGCTAAAATCTGTTTCCTTAAGTGAGGGTCGACAGTCAGTGTCACAGGCCGGGTCTCATCAGTAGCGGCAAATTCATTGTTGAAAGTGTGTCAATACCTCATACCACCACACTTTAAATGTACTGAACTATCCCTTTAATAGCACACACGTTATGCGTTAAGTTTGTGTTGGGCTAAGTGTAGGATAAAAGGCACATTTGCACCTGCAGTAGCCAATAATCATAGCATCCTGTAGTTGTCGTCCACACAACATAAACAATGGGAACAAAGTGAAAACCAACTCAGCACTGCAACATATTACTGCACATGTTTGTCAACAGAGAAATACACAAACAACAAGAACAACAAGAACAACAAGAACAGCCACATGCAGAAATGGCCTCATGTGTAGCTGCTGTGCTACCTCACAAATCATACAAACACACAAAACACAACAGTATCACAATAAAAGAGCACAAGCAGCAGATACTCACTCTGTCTATGACGTGCAGGAACCTCGTGGGTGAGTAAATCCTGTGGGAGTCCAGTTTTTTTTGTTTCCAAAAGACAGTTTGAAGTCCAATCTTAGCATTTGTGTTTGTTTGTTTGTTTGTTTGTTTGTTTAAAGGGGCTGCGTGGAAACAAATATATTTCTTCCATGAAGGTGTCGAAAGCAACAAAATCTGCTGGAAACAGGAGCAGCAGGTGAGGAGATGTAACAGGAAATCACGGACAAGGCCAGGAGGCTTTAAACTACCCGCCTCCCGACAAAGAAAGCTCTGGATATTTATGTTGCCCCCTAGTGGGCATTATGGTGAATACAGTTTTTTGGCACATCCTCATTGACTTTACTCTCTGTGCTTGGAGACCATTATTTATATACAGGAAGGAAAAGTACAGTACAATTCATCATCATTATTGTTATTATTATTATTATTATTATTATTATTATTATTATTATTATTATTATTATTGTTATTATTATTATTATCATTATTGTTATTATTATTATGAATAATAATAATTATACTCATTTTATAGGAGGCTCATTAAAGGAACCTTAATTCACAGGTTTAGAGCCCTCCACTCTCTTTAAAAATCAAAATAAATCTTTTTTCTTTTTTTTTTTAATCGGCACTGGTGGCATGAATTTCCGGTCTTTTTTGCACGCTTCGTGGAGTTTGACTAAATGCAGAAAGACTGGGTACCTGGGGCTGTAACCTCAGACACAGTAATCAGTTGTGATTGCTTGTAGTGAGAGTCAATGGTAGAGTGGGGGGGGTGTTGAGGGTGATGGAGCAATCTTGTCAAGAGATGAGAAATCTGCCCTCAAGGATTTCAGGATTTCATTAACCCTTAAGTTGAGGTCTCGCCTCTCTTGCCTCTGTGTTTTCAGTCTTTCTCCTTCTGGCTCTCTCTCTCCACTGCTGTGCACCTCTCTGGCTTCCGGGCCTCTTTCTCTAACCATGTGGATGACCAACTGCACCGCTCAGCTGGACATTTTAATGGCTTTTCATGGGCTGAAGTTTGTATGGCACAGCGCATCAGCTCTTTCAACAGTCCTAATTCAATCAAATCAAATCCAATCTGCATTACTTTGTAATGCAGATTGAAGAAGCATGGATCTAAATCCAGACTGTAGAGGTAGCAACTGTCGGACAACAACAGTAATACAAAAGTAATGAAAGCACACAATCAGGCCTTGCAATTGGTGTTCTGCATGTGTCTTGTCCTCAGTATCTATCTATCTATCTATCTATCTATCTATCTATCTATCTATCTATCATGCTCTTTTGAAGAGTACCTAAAACTAGCGATTAAAATGATTCACTCCTTAAATTTACTGATGTTATAAATCAAGGGAGGATAAGTAGACTATAACTGTCCCATAAGTTCTTATTCAAACTGACTGTTATTTCTGCTTCACATTTCAAACCACGTTCATTTGTCTAAATATCTATAGGATCCATATATGTTCAGTGTGCTGCTGCTCTGAGTAAATATCTTATCACTTACATGGATTACTAGACATGATCACTTCAAGTTGATCGTTTAACTTTCAAATGGAAGTTAGATTAATTAGACATGTCAGTGATCAATCCAAGTCTGTACCACTGAATATTGTTTTAATAATGTCAATCATACTTCATGCGCTTCTGATCTGTCTTCTATGTCTTAGACCAACAATATGGTGGTTGTACTTCTACCTATAGGTGGTATAATAAGAGGTCTAATGTTAACCATAATGCGCTTGCATTAAGCAGTTTTATGCTCTTGGCTCTTTCATTGAGCCTCCTACTTATTACTGAGCCCACCAGTCATTTCATCATAAACTAGAAGCAGCACATGATTTTTCTCTATGGTCTGTCATGAAGGACGAGTGACTGACCCTTCACATGAAGCCACTGAAGATTGGAGGCATGCCGTGCACTTTAGAGTCTGATGCTGTCATGATCGAACAGCTGTGTGCATTTTAAATTTGCTTAAGTGTGTGTGTGTGTGTGTGTGTGTGAGGGGAGGATAAGAGAGAGGGGAGTGAGTGATGCCAGGAGCTCACGTCTTCCCTCTGCAGACATGCCATTTGTTCCATCAGCACCTCAATTTCTTACTCTTATCAGGACTGTATATATAGGACATAAAATATAAGCCTGGCTTCTGGTACAGTAGCTTGAGCTTTGAGTCTTCACATAAAACCTCAAAGCATTAGAAATATTAGAAATGAACAGCAGGGAGTTTTCTTTTTCTTTTTCTTTTTTTCACAAAGTTTTTAAGTGCATATGAAAGCAGTGACAGCCTGCAGATACTATGGAAGGAATAAATATATGAAACCTGTTCATTTACATTCACAACTGCACATTAGACTCAAATAATCAATATTCATATTATAATAGATTGTAATCAAATATGTTTTGCGCTCAAACATTACTTGTATCAAACGTTTCTTCCTTCATATTCTCATGTAATCGTCATTTTGAATGGATGCAGCACAAGCACAAGGATCACAAGGATCTGAAAACGCCTCTGTAAAGATCACCTGTAAGGTCAGGTGGTTAATTTGTGTATTGAGAAAACAAATACTACAAATTATTTTGGGCTCAAAAAGCATATACTAATAGGCTACATACGTATGGTGTCTACAGTTCTTTCTTAATTTAATCCAAGACAAATGGCTTTTTGAGAATCTTGGAAACATCTTAGCCGTTTTAATACTTTCCTCACTTTACACACATAGGCAAATGATAAAAGGTTATGATGTACTTGTAGTGGCAGATAAAGTTGTCTAAACTAAAAATGTAAACCCCCTGAAAACATGTCAGGAAGAAACACTATTATAATGCATCATGTCTTATAAGACTACAGTATTTGACCTTGTGAATCTGAAAATACAGAACGGGGCAAAGGAGGGGGGAAAACAAGCATGAATAAAGCTTATAGTTTATAGTTATCATGACCTGCCTCATCAAAAGTACATGGGTAATTAAACTGGAAAGCAGCTTCCCTTCCTTGCAGCATATGGAATAGGATTTATTTATTTATGATGATGGTATGAGAGTGACTGTTGCTCAGTGGTAGAGCGAGTTGCCTTGTCAAATGGACAGTTGTGGTTGTGGATTTGATTCCGGCTCCAGTGCCGATGTGTCCATTGAGCGAGACACTTGACCCCACATTGCTCCAGACGGCGTGTGAAAGACTAGAAAGGTGAGTAGAGTGAATGAATAGAGAGCATTCACAATTTGAATTGACACTGAATTGAACTGAACTGAGTGACAAAGCGTTTTTCTCACAATGTTGCCAGTGAATATCATAGATGTCGCAACACTGAATATTTCTTACATAACCAGTATGCATAATGTTTTCTTAATTACTTTGTTAGCTTAAAACTATCATTTAGCTGTCATTGGAAATCACTGAACTCAGCTAATAAATACATAAATAAAAAAGACTGGATTTGCCAAACTTTGCTGTTCTATAATCAAATCAGAACATTTGAAGAGACTCATTTCATACTGTAATAATATTTTTATAATTTATATTTTCATGCACATGAGTAAATCAAAACTCAATGTATGGTGGTTTCCCATCTTCTGTGTAATCCACAATGTTACACAGTGGGTAGAAATGTAAAAAAAAAAAAGTAAAATAGATCTTTGTATACAGACAATTTCCTGTATCTTTTATCACTTTGTCACATGGCCCTGTCAACTGGACATGCTGCTCTCTAATGTTCCCAATGTACTGAGGACATGTACATTTTCAGATGCAGGCAGGTAAATGGATATTCCCCTTCACTTCACCAGTACAGTCATGATTTGAAGACAGGCCAAAGTGCCTCCTTTGGCCTCTGAACTCTCTGGCTTTATTGTTCACTCCCGCAAGGCCTGTAATGAACACAGAGGGTTGGCAAGGAAATGTCAGAACACTGATGGGGAATTGTGATGTCATCATGGAAAAAGGTCAGGAGAAAGTAGTGGGGAAGCAAAGAATCCAATATTATTAAAAAGAGAAAGGATAGTAAGATAGAGGAGTAGAGATTCAACTCTCAATCAATGGAAAACTGAAGAGAATGTGATTGTGATCGGCATTTGTGTCTACACTAAAACAAACACAGCTGATTTTACTTTACTGTTCAATTTGCAGCTCTGGATCTTTTTTTCACGATCTGCCACAATTTTAAATAATAATATATAGAGAGTATGTAGATAAAGATGATGTACATTTTCATAAATCCATGTGATGATGGTGAGGTTTCAGAAAGGCCCCTAACACTGCATTAAAGCTGCTTTACTGCCAGAAGTAAAGACATCTTTTTCCGTTTGATAGGAGATTTGTCTTTCCCTGTAACCTAAATTATCCACAAAGACGTATTATTATTCATGAGGAGAAAAAGTCCATTTGGTTCAAGTGCCTCCTCTATATTTCTTTGTCATTGTCTTCTCCCCTGAAGCGGCTTACATGCCTTATTTATTCATGCATTGAGCAAGCTGGGACACCTGGGGACAAGTCCAAGGACAATGTCTCGTAATATACTGTAGTTGTATGTAAGGTCAAGAGAACTCCACAAAGACTCTGTATCCATCAATACAATGTGTTGATCCATTACAGAGATGAAAGCGGTGTGAAATTTGAGGACAAATGCGTCAGTCAGTCAATGAAGTTACCTTGACCTACCTTGACCTTCACTGACACACATATTTAACACAGTGTCCTGATCTGTTGGAGGTATTTGTTAGTCTGACTGCAGGTTAAGTAAGCAGCCAATGTGCACTGTCCCCAAACAGCATCTCTAACCACCATTTTCTGCATGCTGATGCACAGTAAACACAACAGGGCTGTATTGGAGGACATGCGAAGGACATAGATACAAAGATTAAAAAAAAGTCAGTCATGAAGTATGAATTGCACCCAGAGGGGACACTCCACTGGTTACAAAAAACCTCACTACAACCTCAAACACTTAACTTAATAGAACCTGATGTCACTTTTGTAATTTATGTTCCTAGTTAAAGGGAAATAGATGATCAAGTACAGCGTGTATGAGTGCCTGGTTGCAGGTGATGCCTCTGACTTTCCATCTGCATTCTGGCCAAATAGGGCTGTACTGTACATGTTTAGGACATCAGTGGACATGTTACATATTACAGGCTAATCTTAACCAGAGCCTCAGAAATTAGGTTCATGCTCCATATGACCAAGCTGTGGCCCCCATGAGGACTGCGGGTCCTTACACAACCAGTGTTTATTCCAGGAAAAGTTCCAGAAAGACGTAACTACAACAAGCACACACCATGGTCACCATGAGGTCAGCCATCCCATAATGGAATATTAGACATTTATTTGTCTTTGTGACTAATAAGCACTTTGCTTATAGACAACAGTCCAACCCTGTCTCTCTCTCTGACACACACACACTAAAACCTCTGGAAGCAGCTCATCCCCTGGCAGCAGCAGCCTGCAGCGCTGCCACAACAGAGCTGTGGTAGGATGTGACGCGTTGACAGGTAAGACAAGGTAACCCAGAGGAGACTGATCCAGGAACTGCTGAGAAACACACACACACACACACACACACACAGAGAGAGAGAGACGGACATGTCCTTGAATAAAGGAGAAAACCAACTAACAAGCGGTTACAGAGCAACTAAATGTGCTTTCTAGTGACAGCTAATGGAAACAGTATGAAAATACCTGTACATTAACACTTACATCAAGACACCCTGTCATCTATTTGTTAAAATCCACAAGCAAATACCAAGCTAATTTATAACTTGCAATAACTAACCTCTTTTCCAGGTGGTGCCGTCAATCCCAGAATTGATACTGATCCGGAGTTAATGAGTTGACAGATTTGGGTTGTGACTGATTCAGTGATCTGGCTGGAGCATGGAGACACTGAGAAAATGTTTGTTTATGTTTTGACATGATGCTGAGAATGAGAACGAAAACTGAGTGGCTGCATGGCAGGAAGGAATACATCTGATGGATGGTGATTACTGTAAAACGATCAGTTTAATATTACAAAACATTAATTACTAATAATTAATGATCAAGGTTTCAACGTGTGAAAACACACCAAATTCCAATGCTCCTTTAGGGAAATACTGATGGAGCTAATGAAAAAATGCTAATCAATACCTCGACCAGTAACAAATTAGTGACATCAATCAGTTTCCTCACAGGAATCATTTTCCTTCATTAAGTAAATCAACTTTAATTTGTGTGATTGTGTGCTATGTGTATGCTGTGTGTGTCTATGTGCAGGTGGTGCATTCTGCTGTTCTACAGACAAAAACAAAATTAAAGATCAACAAAGTCAAGCTTCGTTTTATGGGATTCTTTTAAAGCTACAGTGTAAAAACATAAGAGGGTTACTCACCCTTTTCCTTCCAAGTGTTTTGGACCAATTATGCAGTCTTCATTTACCATCAAAGCTAAAAATAGGTATCATGATTTGTATCTTCATTCATTCATTTACTATTGCACATTTTAATTCATCATATATTAAAGCTTAGTGCTTGATCAGACCTCAAAATCACCACCAGAAAGTGTGGTGCTGCGCTTCAGCCAGTCCCCAGACCTGTGTCTGAGCCAGATAATGGTAAATATTTAAATTGGACACAGTCACAAGACGCACACATCTGCAGACTTTGAATATTTTACACACATCCCACACACACGCTGGACATTTATTTATTTTTAATCACATGTGTGCATGCTCAGAAACCTGCCTTGAGCTCCACAGAGCCATGCAGGTGAAAGACATGCCACATCCAAACACCCTGGTCTCTGATGATTAAAAACAGGCAGACATTTGCCGGTTAATTACTGACTAAATGCAGTGTGTTTCTCGTACTGAATAACCATACTTAGATTTTAGAAGCACTGAGCGATGTCCTGTCTCCTCTGTGTGTCTCTCAGGTGTGTAGACTGTGGGCAGAAGCTTTAACGTATAATAGTCTCTCCAAGAACTCCCGTCTCCTGAGGACATAATGCAGGACAGACTGATCATCATATTTCAGGCAACAGACTGAATTTTTTACAGACACCAGACAACATAATTTCCTCATTTCAGAAATGAATTAGCTCATAAACATCTCCTCTGGTGAACTGCGAACGACGGCTCCAGTGTTTGCACAGAAGGTGTAAAGCGCATCTAATAGATGAATGGATGAATATGATATGATGCAGTTTTCCAGACTGAACAATAAATGGTAGCTCACGTCAATCATAGTCAGGTAATGAGACATTTATGCATGAATAACACCTTTAAATGCATTGAATTGCTTTCTTATTTAACTATTTTAGCAGAATGTTATATGACTAGCAGCCAACGCTAGATAACATGAGACTCATTGCTGCTAGTGCAGTTTGACATAGTGTAATGTTTCATGTATTAATAAACTATGTTTAGTGGGCAACACAAATGCAATAGACACAGAAAAGGCCTGAGATCTGTACGGTGCACTGATGGTGAGCGATGGTCCTCAGGTTGTAAATCCAGGCATTTCAGTTCCACGGAGTCTGAGTCCCCACCCTCTCCCACACACACACACACACACAAACACCTCAAAAGAATGAACTGTGACCTTTTCATTTCCATGTGAAGGGATAGGGTGATTAGTGTGCAGACAGACGATGGGGTGTAACATTATTACATCCGAGCTGCATGTTCTGACAGCAGACATCATGTACTTGATTACATAGGAGTAAGGGTGCATTTGTTTGCGCTCGGGCTCCTTTCGGACCAGATGGCTCTAAAGTGAAATTCCGTGATGGTGTGATGATATCGAGTTGAGCTATCGACTATGAATCTTGATTGCAACTCGTCACCTTGTTATACAGAAGTTTCTGAGCCATCACCTATTTATGCAGCGCGGTCTTGATTGGAAATGGCAGCAGAGGTTGTGTTGCTCGGATGATTACACTTGACACAACTCAGTCATCTTCAGCTTATCCTTCTGAGGGTCGCAGAGGCTGGAGCCAATCCCAGACATGGTACTATACTCCAGCAACACAATGACAAAACCTTCAGTTCTGTCCTTGCAATTAAATTATTGGTAATCACTTGTTATTCAGTTGCTGCCACTTTAATGTGTGTAGACAGTAATAAGAGGGAAAGTTCCACGAGATCACACCAGACACTGTGTACAAATTAATGGATGTAGTCTGCTGGTTTCATCACTGAAGCCAACCCTGGAATAACAATCTCATGAATAGCTACTCGGGGCAACTCTGCTGGTTTATGGGATAATTACCCTGTTTTTCACTTGATTTACAACATTAGCGAACGTTCCCAGGATAAGTGAATGATCTCAATCTCTAGTTTTGGGTCTTCTTCAACACAGCGTGACGATTTTTGGTCCCATTTAGAGCAAAATAGACAATATAATGACGGGACATCATGTGGACACCTGTGTGATTGACAACAATAGGAGCCTGTTTGCACCTGTTTGCATGGTCTGTAAGTCACAATTCTGGAGGCTTCAAAACAAGGAGCTCTGGTCCTCAGGAACGAACCAATGGAAGCACAAAGGTATGGTACTTCAGAAGACAGAGCTGAATGAAAAGTAAATAAAAAATAAATTCTGTTTCAGTTATAGAAGCATCAGAGGCAGACAAATCTATGCCTCCTTTCACTTCACAATATAGCTTATATAACTAAGGTTCAATGGTCAGTGATCTCATTTTGTGCCCCTCTCAGAGCCTCTGACGTGTTAGAGAGGAAGGAAAATGTGAAAGGGCATCCAACCAGAAATCCTGACATTTTCAATAAAGAGACTCTCTAGTGATGGATAAGAGACTGAAACATTCATCTCAATCACAGAGTGCAGGCATTCAAGGGATGCTATTCAAACAGGCTGCACATAACGTATCTTGTCTCAAATTAAAAAAAAAAAAAAAATTCCTTTGTGTGAGTTATCATCACAAAGTCAATCCAACTCAATGTCGGAATTAAAAGCCAGGTTTTCTGTATGTCATTGAAGGCAGTTCATTCTTCAAATATGGAGGAGCCAGAGCTTCTAAATGCTAAGCTACAATGACACCAAGTGGACAAAAAAAGAAGCTGCACTCTATGAAGTTGTGTTATTCACAAAGAAAACAGTTTTTCTGTCATCTCTCCATTTGTGTCTGTGATCTCATCGGCGATCAATGAGACAGTCTGGTCGGTTGTTTATTTTCTGAGCTGTTATTCCCGCCCAGCCTGCTGGATGTGACAGAGCTGCAGCTCTTCCCTCAACATCTGGGTGCAAGATGAGCTGTGTGTCCTCTCCTGACAGCTATTCATCCTATTTCTTCCCCTCCACATGCATTCTTTTCCACATTTTTTCTAGTGCATCTACTCATGGCTGTACTATCCATATTTGTTGCTGTCTTCATTCGGAATGTAGTAATTAAAGATAAACAAATAAGCAAATACAGTTGTCTGCAGCTCAGGAGAGGGACTAACCATGTACCCACATTTGTGCATTATTTAACTCACTTACTCTCTTGTTTTTTTGCATGTCAAGTCAATCTGGAAGAAATCTATGCCAAAAAAACACAAACTTTATTTCTTTTTCTGGCAGCCCGTACAAGGCTAGTGTAGCTGAAGCTGGCATCTGGTATAACTTTATTAGCATGACCGTGCCTGGCTGTGGTGTAATGAGCATTTGCCCAAGACATCAAACTATTCTTTTGATGTCTAAACCCCCGCAAACCCAAATTTAAATTTAAATGTGCAAATTTCTTGTGAAATCTCAATTTATCAGTGATGCTTTTCTTGAGTCCAGTAAAGAGACACATTCACTTAAGCTCACTTCAATATGCTAATGTTACTGGGTCTGATGAAACAATACAGGTTAAATGGAGCTGCAGGAGGTTACGGGGTAAACCTAGAGGCTGGTAATGAGTCCCCATGTGGCCAGAGAGAACTCTGAATGGCTCAATCTTGACTCTGCAGCACACTAAAATGGACCGGGTGGATTTATTTCAGCTTATAAGACTAACTTTTTTTTATTTTCCTCTATGTCCCTTTAAAGTCGACTCAAAATTTAGATTATTTTTTAAATGATTTTGAATTAAACCTGTCCAGGTTGTACCTTGCCTTTTGCCCTGAATTACACAATGGAAAACATCCTATTTATGTTTATTTATGTAATTTCTGATTGACGTCCACATTAATCTATCTATCAAACTATATCATTGCACAGTAGGACTTTGAAGACAAAGCCACTGACATTTTCCCGGGATCTGTTTTCGTTTCTTGTTCCCTTCCCTTCATCCCTTGTTCCTGACAAACCAGCTCCTCCTGAATCACAGTCCAGACATTTCCTTGCATGCAGGGCCCCCATCGTGTGTGAGATTGCATTGCAGCACGGATGTGCACTGAACTCTCGGGGCTTAGATGAACAGGAGACAGTGATTTTGCAGAGCAGAGCACCCCCTACAGTTAGCCCCGCCTCCATCTACATTCCAGCTCCACGTTTCATGACAACAGGAATCTTATTTGAGTATCATACAAAGTCTTCAGGGAGCAGTCCAGCAAGAGAACGAGAAGGGGGTCTGGACATGATCAGAGGAAATGCTTTGGACGTCACAAAGGATGAACTGAACTGAGGCGCTTCATCAATCATCCTCAGTTGTGGAAGGTACATTAACCTCAGAGCTAGCTCTCGTTCCATCGTGGAAAAAGCTTTTAATTTATGGATCCGTTTTAATTTTCCCCAAATTTCTTTCAGAAGTCTTTAGGAGTCTAAAGAATCACTCCCAGTAATAAATGAATCATTATTTTCCTGGACATTCTCCTCCAGACTGGTACAATCATCCTGTGTTCCATCCAGGAAATTGTTGTGAAATTATTGCAAAATGAGAAACCACTAAAACAGTGTTTCACATGTTATTTCACTCAACAACAAGCCTTTGTTATCTCAGATTCTCTCCCAAATGACTCTATAATGCAGGTTGTCTATCATCTGCGGTTGTTTTACACCACGATGGCTCCAGAACTCGCACCAGAGTAAGTTTACGCACAGCGCTGGATGTCATGCTTGCACACAATTAGCAGCAGTTATTTATGCATCTATAACAATCAGTTCCAATAGAAAACGTATGCTTTCTCCCTTTCTTTGCATGTTGTCCTCTCGACAACATACAACATGTGTTGTTTTCACGACGCCGGACCATCTTGAAGTGTTTGAAACTCTTTCCAGTTAAAAGCGTGCTTTATCAGTCGAGCCAGGAGCAGGAAAAATGTGAACAGTTCCTGGTCCATTTCACACATATGTTACACACACACACGTTTACAGTACTCCACCACGCTTGGCTCGGGCCCCCTGCTCGAGGAGCAGCAGCAACTGAGAGAAAAAGACTATGGCAGAGATAGTGACCAAATGTGAGGAGTCTGATCAGAAGCCAGTGTTAGCACTGCTCCGCGCTCCAGCCAGACCTCAAACGTGTGGGCCCTTGGCGGGCGCACAGACAGACGGTTTCGAGTCACTGAGGAGGAAGAGCAGCCAGCTGGAGCGGTAACAGAGTGGTATTGTGAGCTGATTGACGCCTTGGTGACGCAGAGATGCCGGCTGCCCGGGTGGCCTCCTTCTGGGCCCCCACAGGGCCCCACTGTGCTGATGCCCTGCTGGAAGTGGGTCAGACGCAAGGTTCTCCGAGACAAAGAGGCATCGAAACAGTGAAGCACAGTGAGCTGGAAGAGAACGGGGCAGCTGTGCTTTGTTGACACTGCATAACAAAACTTCCACTGCAGAGATGATTATCAGTATTGGAGTCAAATGACTCCATGGTTGATGGTGGGCATTGAATACAAATGCTGCATGTCTTGTATTAAGCACTGCTTCAAATACACTTTCTATACAATACTTTCAGGAGCAAGAGCCAGTGACACTGCAGAGGCTGTGTCTCGACTCGCCAGAGGGAGGCAGTGTTCGCATTAAACGCACATTAACATTCTGCACAGCATCCATTTTGCCTCCAATTCTCTGCAGCACTTAAGCTGCAAAATGATAGCCAGTCATGGAAGCAGAGAGCAGCCAGTTATCTTGTTATTGATGTGGGCACTTTGAAGAGAAGGGGGTTTGCCACATTCTGGTAGACAAGAAGCCAGACCACAACAACAACAACAACAACACAATAATAAAAAAAAAAGATCTGAGGAAGTCAGGGGGAATGTGAGAAATGGGAGAGAGTAAAAGCCTCCTCAGGAGGGCCGACAGAGCTGCAGCTGTGTCACACGTCGACCTGAGACATGCTTGGAAGTACCATAACATTTTTATGGGTGTTTTAATGTATTGTGACCACACACAGCAGGGGTGAGGGGTGATTGTAGGAGGGGAGTGTTAAAACGTACAACAGTGGTCACAATTCAGTACGGAAAGTATTTCCACCCAACCCATGCCTGACAATTACGATCCAAACAAATTAGAGAATGAACAGCTATTGTTTTAAAGTGTAGATTTCACATCTAAATGCACACAGAACACATGAGAATTCATTAAAAAATTCAGGACAAACACAATCCAGTGTATCCGGTTACACTGGCTTCTCGTCTGAGAACCATCTGCTGAGCGCTTGTGTTTGTTCCGAAGCTGAACATGATTTGTATTTTTCCTCCTACACATGGCTGCAGTGGGGAATTCAATTACTTCAAATCAAGCAGAGTTGAAAAGAATATTAACTTCTTTCAGCCAGGATCTGGACACAGAGGGGGAATCAATAAGTGAGGTCTCCCTGGAGACGTGGATTTGAGACGAAACGGACAAAAAAACACCATCACCTGTTGCTCTTGGTAAATGCTTTATATGCAATTGTTTCTTGATCTTTGCAAACACTGTATAGAAAACACTTATATTTTTTTGAACACTTAAAGCGCGTCTGAGCTTTCAGACAGACATGACATAGTAATCTACAGCTTTATAAACATCCTACACGCATACACATCCCCCCACATCTCCTGTCCATACACACTCCAAACAAAACACACTTCTCACCACATTCAATCGCCTCCAGACACACACACACACACACACATGCTCACACAGCTGCGGCGATCAGGCTCTCTATTTTTATTATTCACAGTAGGCTTTATAACACTGTTTCTGTATCACATGATGTTCTCGATGTATTTTCATTATTTAAAATAGCTATCAACATTTATACTGGAATATTTTGGAAAGTGATACATTTTGTATTTACATAGGCTTATTGAGCAATATTCAAATACAACATGTGTGTGTACATAGGTGTAGTTGTATGTAGGTGCGTAGGGTGTGTGTGTGTGTGTGTGTGTGTGTGTGTGTGTGCCGATCAGAGGTAATCCGATCTTCCCGTTTGAGTCACTGACCAAAGACGACTCCCACTGACAGCGTCCAGTCTGTTGGACACAGTCCAGTTAGAAAAAGGAAAAGTAGCATGGAACTGGCAGTTTGAGTTTTCGCTCCAAAACGTTGCCTCCGGTGCTTAGAGAGGCAACGCAGGTCAACGCCAGCATGCTCATTTTCTGCGAGAACACGAGGAGACTATGGCAGACTGAATTAGACCAGAGTTGGAGTGAGGCGCTCACAGCATCATACATTCAGCAGAAGCCAGGAGGTGCCACTTGTTTCCTTGGATGGCTGAGATTTCGGGGTCCTACAACCTCAGAAATGGCCCTGTTCAGACTACATTTTCATTGGAAACAAGACTGAAGTAAGAAATCGTGGCAAATGGTCACAGTACCGTGTTTGATTTTTAAAATGCAAGTACCAAAAACATGGATGCTCCGGGGGGGGGGCGATGAGAAGTCCACACTCCTCTAATCTCTCTCCCTTACCTTCTATCTTTCACACTCGGCGAACACTCACACATACATTCATATACATAAAGTACAGAAGTAAGCAGTTACACACACACACACACACACACACACACACACACAGATAGCCATGTACACCTGGGCGAGAGACCAAACTAATTTGAGGGGAAAGTGAGGCACATAATCTGACAGGCATAATCCAGCCTGGATTTTGGTATACTTAAAACAGAAGCCATATGTGGATGATTACATTTGTCTGAGAGAGACGCAGGCTTTCAGCCTAGAGAGAACTTCTAAAATGTAAAATCTCTTAGCACCTTTACATACATACTCACAACCTATAAGTACCTAATAAGCAGAGACAGAGGTAGCAACTCTGGCTCCATCATCCACACGTGTAACAGCCGTGCCAGCAAATCATTTTGTGGTTGGACTAAGGTACCATAGTGAGGAGTAGTGCTTTAAAGGCTATTCTTTCACATCTTCATTTGCTAATACCAAGGCATTATGATAGAGAACGATTTGATGTGGTCCAACAGTCTTTTAAACTCTGTGTTGGGAACCAAAATAGGTCACAGGTCTATTGCTGCTGGGTCCCTACATGGCAAGAGTAGCAATATGTGTTTAGAAGTTTAAACTTTGTTGTGACAGAGATAAAAAACAAAAAGAAAAGCTTAAGAACCACAAACAGTGTTTTGCTGGGTGCAAGAGTGACAGTGCTTGAAGATGGAATTGTTTAGTCAATCTGTTGAGGCCATTTAAAGAGGTGCTAAAAAGGCCTCTATGGATCTTCGAGGACCTTTTTTTTCTTTTTCTTTTTTTTAAAGTGGCAGCTGTTTGCTATCCCTGCATGATGGTCTTTTTTCTAACTCCTGTACCATCTACCTTTCCTTTAGTTTTTAAAGTTTTTAAAAGCTACTTCATTATCCTGGCTGCGTTGGTTCACAGGGTCAGTTGACTTTATTCCAAATTGATAACAGAAAGACAGATAGTAGGGGAGAATGAGAGAAAGCAGGTGATCTGTCTATCCTTCAAGTCACCCGTGAAGATGGGGAGTGATTTTCCGTTCAACCGTCATCTGGGGTCAAGTCGTCAGGGGTGGACGAGTCCTCAGCAAAGTCGTCCGACGAGCCACTCTTGTGGATGCGACCGTCACTGCGCATGCTATGGAAAGTCTTGCGGAAAGCCTCCATCATGGAATGCGCTAGCTTCTTGGCCTCCAGCTTGCTCTCACATTCCACAGCATGGCAGTCCATCTGAAAAGACAGGTCGTCGTTGATCTCCCTGTAGATCCAGGCAAATACGTTGGGTCGGACACTATGGTCGGCTGTGCAATAGGCGATCCGGGCCACCTGGTAGGTGTCCATGGTTACCGAGGCCTCGCTGTGGTCATCTAGGTGGTGAAGGCGTACCTGGAAGGGCCGAATCTCCAGCAAAGAGTTGCCTGTGGTGCAGACGCCCTGTTGCTGTGCCAAGGCCCGGCGTTCCACTAGACCAACCACTGCTGACTCTGTGCAGCCAGACAGGAACTGTGTGCCAGAGATGGTAACCTTACCCAGGTAGGTCACCTGCAGAAAGCGAGAAACATACAGTTAGATCACGGCAGAATTGAAAATAATGATGACTTTCAAAATAACATGGAAAAATAATGAAAATACAGTGGAAATCACTGAATGGAAAAAGGAAAGAAAAATCACAAGAGCAATTTGTCTAATTTCTGAAGGCAAGCTGCTGCAAAGAGTGTCAAAATATTTGAATGTGAACCCACAGTCACCTTGTGTCAGCATGTGAGACATGTAGAAACAACCATGAGATTCTGTTCATCTGAGGGGATTGAACTGCACCTCAGCGGCACATGATTCATGTGAGCATACTAAACAACAAGGCTATTGCTCAAGAAAAAACGTGTCACACCATTTTTAAGCCAGACTGCAGAGAAAAAACGCTCTCTTTGGTCACAGACGTTTATGGGATACACGGATACTAACCCGACTCAACCTGGGGAAACATGGTGCGTTTGCTTTTCACCATTCAACGGAGTTCACATCCAGAGGAGAGAGTTTGTCGTAGAGGTTATTTTGTGTTTGTTTGCTTGTTTTTCACTTCAAGGCATTTCAACTTCTCCTGCTAAGTATAATTGTAATATTATAATACATTACTACAGGTTGATGTGCACCCTCTGCTGGAATAAGTCATGGGAGCTCCAGAAATAGGACAGACAAGATGACAGAGAAGAAACTAAACTGATGTTGTCTGTTCTTAATTAGTTTAATTGTTAATGGCAATGAATCAACTAATGGTTAACCATTAACATCCCAACACTGGGAAATGTAATCCCCTTAATAACAGATGTCAAATTTCTTCCATGAATGATCCAATGCTGAATTAATGTTGTTAAAGTGTCATGAATAATAAGTAAACAAGAAAATTGAGTGAAAACTATTGAGTGCATCACAGCAATGAACAATAACAATAAGATAATAATAATAAGACTGTCATCTGCATAGACATGGACAAAACTACGGGATAAACCATTATGCCAAGAGCAGAACCCTATTGTATAATTGTGGAATAACTATTTTGTGAAATTAAAGTAGCGCCTCCTGCCACTGCAAGAAGTAATGAGCGGCATCATGTCCATTAATAAATGCTGCAGTTTCTTAAGACCATGAAAAGCTGTATGTTGTAGCTTCACCTGCTGGAAAAGTGAAGGAATTTGGAATTCTTTCAGATATTAGTATGTAAATACCTAGATGGAATAGTGTAAAAATGTTGTTTTTCTAATTTAGTACTACAGTATTATAAAAAAAAAGTCTATCCGCAGTCCATCCGCAACCAATGCCAACTAGGATGGCATTGGTTGACTTACTGCAGGTCCACCCCATTACCTTAATCAAGTCTTTATATTACAGTATATAAAAAGAGTATATACTCCATGTCAACCTGAGATAAGACCTGGCAAAAACATTGGCAATTGGTACATGAAAAGTACCAGTGGCTTGTCAGTGTGGAGTAAAAAGTACAGCAGCAGGAACAGGTTAATTAACCTCAAACATGGGGTGCAAGAGAAAGAACAGAGAAAGACATTTCAAGAGTCAATAGTCAACGAGATGTTGTAATATTTTTACTTTGGTAACTGAGCTGAAAGAGGTGCATGCGTTACTTAACAAAGAAAAGCTGTGGTTGTGGCAGGGACCATAGAATACCATAGTAACATGCATAACATGCATAGTACTACATACCGAGAGAGAGAGAGATAGACCGAGTAGAAGGAGAGGGATAAGAGGTGAGCGAGTGCGAGAGGAAAGAAGTGAACAAAGATGGAGATTTCTGTGGGACGGAGGCCAAATTCAAGATCAGTACTGGGATAATGACTGACTTGTGTGCGCTCTCTACATGGTGTTCTTTATGGCTTTATAAAAATACACAAAAGGAGGAGCCTGCTTTTTACTCCTGTCTGTGTTTACACTGGGGCAGAGAAATACTCTGCACTCTTTAGAGTTCATTACAGCTGGCTCACATACAGCACATATTTGACACATGGCTCCAGATAACATCAGTGCAAGGATAAGTGTGAATACTTAAGGACAGACTGGTGTTGTATAACAGTCTGGAGCGCTTACAGATAATGTGGCCTGTATTTATCGCTCAGTGCACATTAGCCAAATATCAGGCCAGTCTATAGAACGTACTTTGGGATGTAGAATTCCTATTTTGTGCCAAAACAGTATAAGATGTTTTATGTGAAAATCATATGAATTAACATGGTATGTTAAATCTACTAGAAAACTGATATCCACACAAGGACTGTGCAACTGGATTGGCCCCTGAATTACTCCTATTACAGTATGACACAAAATCGATTTCACATTTTACTATAGGCAAAAGTCATGAATGGATTTCATTAGCAGCGACCACAGGGTGGGACGTGCAGCCTTCGCACTGGATCCATCACTCAGCTGACTACAACAGGTCTGCAGGAGCAGCGAGGAGGCCAGGCGGTTTGCAAGTGAACCACACCGACACCCTCTCCCAGCCAAAAAGGCAGTTAATCACTCAGTCAGCCAACAAATCCCAAAACTGAGCCAATATACATTAGACATTCAGTGTGCTGTTTCTATGTCACAAAGCAGTAAAAAAAAAAAAAGTAATTATGGACTTCTATTCTCTGAAGCCAGTACAAAAAAAGACAACAGCAATGAGAAAAACATAGTGAAGCCAAGACGGGTGCATTTTTGGACTGATTAAATATATTAGATGGATAACAGATGAATGACATGGAATGTTCCTCAAAATTGTACAGCCTTGCCACCAGTTGTTTAGAGTTGTGACGTGGAGGGACAACCAGGAAATTTCCTAAAAGTAACAAGCTGAAAGGATCAATAAATGGATTCCCTGCTAGTGTATTTGTCTACAGGGACAAGGATGGTCATTCAGTTAAATGGTGTAGCTGAGCTATAGAGGTAGTTCTACTTAAGGGTAAAAACATTCCTCTGATATCCCACAGAAAATAAGAAAGAGAAAACAAACACCATACTCAGTGGCAGTGGTTTACAAAGACAACAAAAAATGGCCAGAACACAATCGATTTTCAGAGCAACCAAGCAATGTTTGGGAGAGTGAATGTGTGTGTATTTAAGTGTGTGAGAGTACTGAGTGAGGTGAGGAGGTCACCAGACAGAGCAAACAATAGTTTCTTTAATGTCCAAGCCAAACATGCAGCGGAGGAGGAAACTTTTTACAATGGTCTTTTTGATGGAAATAGATGTGTTCATTGTAAACAAATCAACCATTAACATGTCAAATGTGGCCTGTAGATGAATTCAGCATCTGAAGAAGGAAAAGTTGAATGTTTGTTCATTCATGTGCCCTAAATGTAAAAGTGGATGTAGAAACCGTTGGGTTTGCATCCCGACGAATGACGACGGCAGTACAACGACGATAAAAGTCAATGAAGATTAGAGCATTAAATGAATAAATGAATTTACGATGGTGATGTTTGAATTCTGACACAAAAACAATGATTACTGTGTCACTGTGTGGTATTCCGCTAAAATACTGTAGCAGCCAAACTTGTGAAACCAAGAGAGATTTGGCTGCAGAGCAAAAACACTAACCAAAACTCTTGGCCAAAAAAAAACAAGTAATTTACACAGTTAGTCTCGACTGAAGTACTTTGATTGGAAGAACATAATTCCATAAGTGCTGATATTGTGTATGAGATTTGAAAGCTCATTTAAAAAGAGACCATGTACTGGGCGCAGGAAACAAGTGCAGTGAATGGTCAGATCAAGCGGTCAACTCTCCTGGTTCATACAAAACCACCAAAGCAACTCTAAACAGACACTTCTTTCTCTGGTTGCACAATCAATGGAAACATAGAAATAAATGTGGAAGAATCAGAATAGTGGACATGACCTGTGTGGCATGAAGGATTCGGTCATTGTCAATGTTGCTAGGCAACAGTTCAGTTGGACGGTTGTGGGATTATTTTTGTTGGTGCTTCTATTTTTCGACCATTAAACAGCATTTTTAGTACTGTTGTATGAAAGCAATACCACACTCAATGTTTGACTGGTGTACTGGCTGTGACATCTACGACCACATCACAACTGGGCTGATATTCAGTACAACAGCACTCCCTTGAGTGTGATATTACTTTAATATATTAGGTAATTATGTTCCCAAAAGCAAAGAACAAAAAGTGTAACAGGACGGAAAAGCAGACACATTTATCACCAAATACACATGCCAACAGATACTTTTTTTCACATCAGATTGTATCTGAACGTGTATGATTTTAACCTGATTCAATGATCACCTCCATGTATCTCCAATGTGCACATGGAGCTCTGTTTGAGATCAGATCATACAGTCCAACTAACATCACGTTAGAGGATATCCTTGACATCATTCCAGCGTCGGCTGTTTTGCTTTGTGGACAAAACTGTGGATACAATTATATTTTTACTCTCTGGGGGAAGCTGGGGAGTGATGACCAAACTAAAATTAAATTCACAAATCTAACATTTAAAACCAGCCGGAATGAATATAAGGCCTCAAAGCAACAGCCTGAAACAGAAGTTTCCAAAGGTGCATATTGTGTATTGGAACAATGAAGAAACACAATGACTTAAATGATCATTAAGTTCAGCAGATGGAAAAGAGACACGATTCAGGTTGGCCTCAATGGAAACTAGCTGCTTCATCTATCACCAAGCCAAACTGTTTAAAAGCCTGCATGGAGACTCAGTCATTGTTTGTGCGTTGCATGCAGCAAACCACCCTCTACAAATAAAGATAAAAATTGATACATCAAAGCGCTCTGAATCAGACCAGAGCACATCTGCCGTCCTATGCTCTGGCCTGCTCACCAGTCGTCTTGATCATCTGGCAAAGTCTTGCAGGCAGCATTAATCATTCCAGAGTCCTCCCCTTTGTTTTAACTCTCCCTGCATTTGTCCTCCGTTCTTCCTCTCCATTGCATCTACTTGACTCCACTGTAACTATTTTTCAACACCTCCTCCCGTCCATCTCTCCTCTATCCTCAGATCCCCTCTACTCTTACTGTTGCCCCATTCTGTGGCTAATTGGTAACAGTTATATACTGACAAACCAAAAATAGTGAATCTATTAAATGAAGCACTTCAGAAACCGTCATAAAGAGAAGTTACAGGAAAGAAGGCCCAAGCGGTTAGGAAGAATGCATTTCTACAAAGCACTGGCAGAAAAACTGTTATGCAAGCTACCAGAGGAAGAGTCGGGGTTAAAAGGAAGAGGAAAAATAAAATCATTGCTGCCGTCTGTAAACCTGCTTCATCAGAGAAAAACAAAAACAATGAAATGGAGTAAGAGTGTTTGTGAGTGGAGTGTGACACAGAGGGAGGAGGAGTGTGGTTAAACACTTGCATGTGTGGTGAGACATGTGGCCACCATTACTAACTCTTGGTTTATGGAGGTTACTGTCGCTCTCTATTCTTTCTCTTTGTCTAAATTCAGAGAATTCTGATGTACCGCGGGTCCTAAGACGCAAGGGATGCAAAACATGACTGAGAAAGCCGGGTCAGACCTTGCCAGGGTTTCCTGTACTGTAAGAAGTTAAAAGAAACATTGAAATTTTGGGAGGAATGTTAACCACTCTCGTGAGTTTGTGATAAAAATTATGACAAAGCCAGCAGCTATTCGTTTAATTAGCTTAGTTACAGACTGCTTAATGTCTGTGTGATAAATATGCAGATAAAGCCAGCAGCTGTTTAGGTTAGCTTAGCCTGCTAAAGACAGCTAAACAAGGGGAAACGCTAGCTTGGCCTTGTTAAATTTTTTTTTGCGGCATATTGTAAAGCTCAGTGAATAAGACTTAACACTACATTGTTTGTACAAGAATAAAAGTCAAGACGTTTACACATTTGTTCACATAAGACATATATTGTGTTACTTGGTGAGCTTTAAATAAACTAGTCTCAGCAGTCAAGCTTACAGTAGCGGCATCCAGTCTTGACGCTACACACCATCTGCCAACTGTAGCTTCATATTTTTTAGTATGGCTATGAGAGTGGTATCAATCTTTCCATGAAGAAAGTCAAAGTCCACGATAAACACAGCTGCCACAGGGATAAGATATATACATGTATATACATATACATGTATATATACATACATACATACATATATACATTTGGATATTATGAAAGGAGACCTAAAATAATACACATGTTAGCGGTTATTTGCATGTTTACAATGCTGCAAAACACTTCACTCATTACAACCATAATGTTGTGCTCTGCCGCCGCTACAAGCCAGTACAATCCTGTCTGACTTTAATAATAATAGAGGCAAACAGATTTGAACATTTAACATTTTTTGGAGGAATCACAGGATGCAAATTCAACAATGCCCGAGATACCACAAGTATGAAGTGAACAAAAGAGAAACAGACATGCACCAGAGAGAAAACGTACTGCTGTACAAGCATAATGGAACAAGAAAGTAACTGTATGCAAAGAAAGATGGAGGAAAGAGAGAGAGAGGTTCACAGGGGGAGACAGAAAAAACATCTGAAGCCCAGCAAGCAAACACTGGGGAGAAGACAGGAACATCCTGGTCCACTCACACACAACACACACACAGACTCCTATGTATCTTTTTCAGTCAGTACGAGTCTGTATCTACGTGTAACCACACAGGCATGCATGTGTATTAGAGGTGTGTAGAGCTATGGCAGCTGCTGCTTGGACAAACAGCTGGTTCAACTATCAGTAGAAGAAAGGAGAAGGAAGAGATTTGGAGGCATCGGTGAGGAGATACCTGTCCCTATAGAGAAGCCTTGGAAACACAGAGAAGAAGACAGGGGCTGAAATGACAGGAAGAGGGGCTGAAAGCAGAACAAAAAGGCAGATGTTAAGAAAAGCAGTTGGGTCCTGTTGGATCAGAAACAGTCGAGGAACAGGATGAGATGTGATGGTACAAACAGTCAGCAGCCTGGGAAAAGACCGTGACATGAGTGTACAAGCAGTCACCAACACTTCTGTAGTAGGCATTTTCCCAGAAAACAATCCAAGGACAAACAGGTGATACAGAAGAAGAAAAAAAAAAACACAGTCCAAATGCTGTTTAATTCCTCAATCAGCATGAGATGTTAGTACATGTGAACATTTGATTTTAAATAACTTAAACACCTATTGATTTGGAAATGTGTCACAGTTGATGTTGACAGCAAAAAAGTAAATACTTTGAGGTTACTTAACTAGGGGAACATGAGTATTGTCCCTTGTGTCCTCTTCTGTTACACCAACTGACCTTTGGTCCTCCTTCACAACATGCATGAACCATCTCTGTGGTCTTCCTCCCTTCCAACTGCCAGCTCCTTCCTCTGCAAGTGAGCAAACCATCTCAACGTTGCCTCTCTTATTTTATGTCCAAACTGTTTGACCAAGAGCCGTCCCTCGAATATGTTCATTCAATTGTAGGGTTATCTTAACACAAGGTTTCTCTTATGACATTTTTTTTTCAGATTTTCTAATGTGGTGGAAAGCTTAAGCTAAATACATTCATTGGACCTGGGGTTAAGACCATTTTTAATGCAATTAAGAAATACTAATGCATACATGTTAACTCGCCAGTTTATTTTATCTGGGTCACATTTTTTTCCACCCACAAAATGTATTGTTGTAATATCTGTATTGAATGGACCAGGTTGTATAAGCAGCACACTGTTGAATACAAAGGTTATACTGACGTTCTCCCTCAGATAGGCCCCTACGTCTGGATCCCCCAACATGACTGGAAATTCACTGCTAGGGGAATGCAGCATTCCTGAGGAGGTTGTTAACATTCCTCTAAACTTATTGAATCAGCAGAGTACAGCTGGCCATACTTGCCATGGCATGCAAAGATGGATGAGGGTTTTTTTTTTTTTTTAAGTGCTGTGAGTATTTGCTTATTTGTGTTGTGCAGTGAGAAGAAGGTGCTGTGTGTGTGTGAGTGTGTGTGTGTGCAAATGTGCAAAGCTCTGAGTCAATACAGGAGAACCTCAGTGCATATGAAAGAAGCTTTCAACCCTCAAGGTCTCCTCAATACAGCCTTCTATAGGTTCAATTTGTCCTTATTCTAGTGACGGCAATGAAATGTGTGTGACCTTTTCACTCTGAAGACACTGGCGCCACTTATTTTAATTCCTATTAAAGTATAATATTAATACACTGGAACCCTTTTCCTCATATCTAACTCTTTAGTGTCACAAATGATATGTGGTCAAGGTGCACAGACATTCTGTTACTGCAGCACATGAGCTTCACTTAGCCCAGATTTTTGCACAAAGAATGTTTTGTGACTGTACAGATGTTACAGCAGCAGCAGAGCAGAGCACACGGCACATAACTCCCACTAAAGACATGCTGTATTAATCAGATTCCTGTCACATTGGGGTAAATAGAGAACATTTTAGTGGCCCTGTAAAGAGTGTGTGTAACTTGTAAATGCAAGGAAAAGAGTGTCACAGTGGAGCCCTACCAAAGTTAAGTTTACTTTACACAAAACATGAGTGTTAGCCCTTTAAGCCAGGTGGTCTTTGTTCGCTGTCTAAGTAAGTTAATAATCACAATCAGTATCTTAATTTTAAATTTAAAAACTGTTACTGATACCTAAAACATTCAAATAAGTTTTGAATTACTTTTTTTCTTTTACTTCAATACAACCTCTTGGACCAGTACCAATGTTGAGGTTACTAACGTGCGATTACATTACATATTATACTTAGTCTCTCATGTTTCATATGTTCAAAAAAAAAAAAAAAGAAAGAAAAACCCAGTGGAAGTCAGTTCAAGAAAGAAAGAAACATTTGGTCTGACTCTGCAGCCAAACAGCCTGGGTCAATCAGTGGATTTGAGAGAAGCCCTGAACTGCAGCCCAGTCTCACTCTCCACTGATGAGCAGCAGAGACAAAGCACCGGATAACTTGAAACAGAGGCCAGTAAGACTCAACACCTCTCCACTGGTACAAACGTAATCTTGGAAGAACGTCACAACATCACCAACATAAAAAAAAAACACCACACCTTTTTGTTCATTTGTTTATCATATGTCATGTTTCCAAAATGTCTGTTTAGCCGTCATCAAGGTAACATCAGTATGCGAGTGCTTTAGCTTACGTCTGATGTGCATGTACATCTGTCCATGTATTTATCTGCTACCTGAGACTGACACGCAGAAGTAATCTACAACCGTGACTAAAGGGCAACAGGAGTCTGGCACTGCATTTCATTCACTTTGTGACAAACATTATCCTTGAAACTGTGGTCAACAAACAGAATACAGCATTACACAGAAGCATGTCTGCTGCTCCCATTAGCTGTGAGGACTATTTAATGTGGAAAGCCACAACCTGGGAATGTTTGAAAAACATTATTACAGATGATAAAAGCATGCAGGGCAGCCCGTGGACAAGTGGAAGGGGAACTGAGCTTATAACCCAAGACCATTGCTAACACGATTAAAAGAAATTAAAACAAACTAAACAACTATCCAGACAAAAACAGACATACTCATTCAGTGGGCAACTGGGAGCAACCAGTCATGTCCATCTAAATGTCATCACTGTGCGTGTCGTCCTCTGTTCATTGAGGAGAAGTGATGGTACACTAACTGACATCAGCCTATCAATTAGAGATGGACAAAAAGCCTCTGCATGACAGATAAGATAAAGGACCAGCCCGCTCTTAGCTGCTGCTGTCATTGTCATCCGTGTAGGAGAATAACACACCATCACTGGTTTGGCTCAAATGAACATTAAGCCTTGCAAAGGACAAGACAGCAGAAAGAGAGGTGCCTCAACTTGGGTTATTAGTGACAATAGGCAGATATTTTGGCAGAGAAAAGCACGTGTTACCGAGAACATTGACCATGGCTGTGTTTTATTTAGGTTTCCCAGTAAAGTCATAACAGCGTGACAGTGAGCCAGGCCTGCACAACACCAGGGTCATGGATCTAAAGCAGATGAATGAAATTCAGCCATCATGACATCGTTGCTTTTTTTCCCTGTAACATATTTGCATGGCCTATTGTAAAAATCACGTGGCAAATCCCTGGAGGAATCAGTGTTTCTCTTAATCGTTGTGGGCTTTTTTTTCCCCTCTTTATGTGAAGATAAAAATACCAAAGCAGATTTAACACTGAACAAATCAGTCTATGAAGTTAAGAAACAAAGCAACTAACACATTTCCAAGGAGCATTTTTGACATTTAGGGAAACGCACCTCTGTCTTTGGTTAAAAATGCCTGTATGCTGTATGAATATAAGCACTGTTAATTCAAATTTTTCCACAGTACAGTGAAAAGGTTGTCCCTAATCTGACCCTGAGCATGACAGCATATACTGTGCACGTATTTCCCAACGTTTTAGAATTGCAAAAAAAAAAAAAAAGGTTAAAAAAACTGAGTATTGTAAATACTGTCTTGAATGAAGAGCCAAGTTGTATTTGGGTAATTTCACTATTGTCATGCAGAGTGACTATGGAGCTGGCATGTCTGTTAAAGTGCTTTGACCATGTTTTCTCAATGGACGTGGAGTGCACTGCTTTGACAGCAGCAGGCCAATCAGAGGCCTTTCATCTATGCTAGCTGTGGGCTTTGGCAGGCGTCAGAAACCCTGAGCCAGGCTTCTTTTGCCTGCCTGTAAGCACACCTGTAGGCTGAAAGAGAGCAGACTGAAGAATTGGATGAGTAAGCAAAGACAGGAAATATGGACCTTGAAGGCAATAAATGTAATCATATTATATTGTGGCACGGAAGAGGGCAAGGCAAGCAAAACTGACCAGCGTGTCCTTTATTTCTCCCATGAAAAGAAAAGAAGGGCTCTTTGACATGTTCCAGTGGGAGCAGAGCTATTGAAGCAGGTGGGCAGACAGATATACAGACAGGAAGTTACACAAGCCAAAGGATGGGGGCCAACAGATACAGGCAATGAGGCAGACAGACTTGCAAATGAGGAGGGAAATTATTTTTTGTACCACCGGTATCCTGCTAAATAGCTGTGGTTGTTTCCATGGCAACATAGTTTTGGCATTCGCCACAATGCTGGAAAGGAGTAGTGGGTACAGAAAGCGCACATTGTTATTCATACTAGACAGAGAGGGACCCCAGGTGCAGCAGTGTGCACCCTTCGACTTTGCAACACATCAATATTTATTAGCCGCCATGTGATACGTGAAGCTATTGTTGGTCACAGGGACCAGAGCTCACCTCAACATCAAATGTGATGGCTGCTGCACCAAAAAGAAGCCAATGATCAGCTGTTAATGAAGTATGACTCACTGAACACGGGGATGCTGATTAGTAAGGAAGCTGTGCCACAAAACTGCGTCACTAAGTCAAGCCGAACAGGCTGGTAGTCTTCCAACCAAAAGGTGGGAGGCTCAATCCTCAGCTTGACTAGTCCACATGCAGATGTACCCGGGCACGATGTGTGACAGAAGACGCGCTGCCTATACAGTACTGTATGAATGTATGTGAACCGTAAAAACTGTCGTGCTAAGTGCTTTGAGTCATCACCAAGACGGCGCCATACAAATAGAGACATTTACGATGACTTACCACAAAAAAACAACAACATGAACTGCATGTTAATGAGCTGCAATGTTCACTGTTGCATTACCTTTATGAACTGCATTCATAGGTCAACACCACCCCATGAAACTTGTGTAGAACACAAAATAAAAAGTCATCCTGCAATTAGGGTAATGTATACACATTTTCCAATGTCAGTTTGCATAGCTTTATAACAACAATCACAATATTATCTGAGAGGATATCTTATGCCCACCTCCACCTAAATGCTTTAGCTGTTATTTCACAGTCCAGTGTTTCCCGTTAATTATCTAGATTGTGGCAGCCTGCCACAGTTTCACAATGAACCGAAGAAAAAAAATCAAAAACGTTTCACTCTTCTCACACAAATAAAAGACGTGCGGCTGACATTGGTTCAGTGCAGAGCTGTGTGTATTTCTTGTTCGCACTCACAGATTCACCAAAACATCCAAAAAGTTAATAAGATTCTCACAGAAAGTCAGATCTCAACAGAGTTTCAGCTGCTGCTGTGTACATACCAGTGAGCGGCTCTCTCTGTGAAGGTCATCCATGATTTTGGCGACTAGTTGTGTGGAGTGTGGAGTTACAGTTTAAGTTCCTGAAAAGTGATAAAACTATCACTTCTGACTCTCACTTCTCCATATTTGAGTGAAGTTTTATATCAACACAATGTTGGAGGAGGAGTCTCACAAACTATGGCTCCTGTGCATCACAAAGCTATATTTTAGACAAAAAATTGAAAAGACTACTGGAGAGAGACTATTTTCAGTTTTCACTCCATAAGTCTACACATGTTCTCAGTGTACATTGCTTGAAGGATCTCCTAAGCTTTCAGAATGACACTGCTATTGTCCCCCCAAGATACCATTGTCATAGAAATGTGCAATGCTTTTTATAATAAATCATTTCCCCCCGGCCCACAGAAAAAACCTTACTTACTGTATGCACAACCTAAACTGTGCAAACTGGGGGTTACTTTGTTATGCTGCGTCAGATTTTACACGGCCCGCAGCTGTATTATTTGGTATTATTATAATGTGCTGACTGTCCCATTAGCTCGGACTCCTTACCACACATTGCCATTTAAAAATTATAATTGTGACATTGAAAATAAAATTGTTATAAAACCGTGCATTTGTAAATGTAAAAAAGAGGAGAGCATTGGCCCCTGGGAATCTTCACTTTATCCGATTTTTTATTATTTGGACACACCCTGCCCTAAACCAAGAAGATGCAAGTTTGCATCACACGTTCACACTCCGCACTGGTGAGAGCATGAACGTGCGGTTTGAATTGGAGAAGCACTGAAACATACGGAAATGACTTAGTTTCGTGGCAGCATTTGCGAGAAGGACAGTTCATGAGCCATGAAGATGATCAACAACTAGTAACAGGAAAAAAGATTTCATCATAAAAAATGATGCATCTGCAGAAAAAAAAGAAAAAGCAGTGTTGTTGCTCGGCTTCATTGAAAACAAATTAGTCATCTGTCAACTCTTATTACACACCCTTCATCACCACTGGATTTAAGATTGATTCATCTTTAAATAACAGAGCATTAGTTCTTAAGTCATATTGAATTAAATACTACAAGAAAACTTGGTGCAGACCACAAGAGGATTGAGGGACATTTTTTGCCACACATAATTTACTTTAACCCTGCTGGTTTTTAAGTCCAATGAATGTGTGTGTGTGTGTGTGTGTGTGTGTGCGTGCGCTCTGCCAGTAAATGCCGTCTCTTATGACTTTCACTTCATGTTCACGTTTGAACCTCAAGAGCATTTGGGAAGTGTTGGTGACAACTCAGCACTTTTGGCTTCCTTGGAAATGTTTACGTAAAGACATACAGTATATGCACATGAATATACATGCAGCATAGATCTTGGTGTGTATGCGTTAGCTCCTCTGCAAAATGGCCCCATGAACATAAGCGATGTGTGTTCTGTCTTCACAGTCTTCTGAAGCTGTCTCACATGTGACCTGCTGTAGTTTTTATGCTTGCAAAGCTGTGGCACAAGGCGAAAAACACACAAAACACACACATTCAGTGACTTGGTGGAGAGTGCTGTGTGTGTGTGTGTGTGTGTGTGTGTGTGTGTGTGTGTGTGTGTGTGTCATGGTAGAATGTGGCTGCTATTTTAATCCATTTCACTGTTTGTTCTCCGTTTTTGGGATATAGAAAAGAGAAAAGGCTGCGAGTGCAACGTCTCATTGGTTCCCACTCTGCATCTGACACTCAGCAGAGCCAGGCAGCTAAGGAAAACAAACACATGCACATGCACATGCACATACACACGCGCGCACACACACACACACGTGTACTTCAAATAGGGTGGTGGAGTTGCAAATGGGAATGGATAAAACGTGTGGGTCCAACAAGAAAACAAAAAAACAGTTGGATTATGATTTTGTTAATGCTATTATAAATGTACTGTTGGAGAGCAGGGTTGGATTTGTGGATTATTAGGCCCATGTGATCCTACCTTATATCCAGCATGGGTCCTGCTCTTTGTGAGCGGTGTGGTGGAGCACAGCTCAATGGCCTCTGGCTCATGAAAGATCACCGTGGGCAACGGTTCCTTCCTCAGTGTCAGCACATTCAGCTTCGTTTTCAGCATGGTCTGGAAGTGCTGATGGAGAAAGAGAGTAACACACTTAACAAAATGTAGAGTCGGAACCAGTCAAAATGTGCGTCTACGGTTCAACCGCTGCAGTTACCTCGTCAACACTGTCTGTCACAGCACCGTCAGTGTTTTTGTCAATTAAAAGTGAAAGATACAGGAAAAGATTCTTATTACAGTGTAACATATGAAAAAGGCTCCAGAAGACTTTCAGGACACCAAAAGTGTTCAAATTCTTGTGAATGTACATCACCCATACCCTCAAAAGAGGAAGTGAGACGGTGCATGAGGTTTATTCTGCAGGAAGTGGAATGGGAGAGGCAGAAGAAGAGCGCTCTGCCCACGCTACATCCTCAAAACAAGAGTGGAGACGAGAGCCTCCAGCTTTCAAACCTCAGTCCGCGGCCAGTGTTTCCTGATGCTGAGCAGAACCACATGGCACAGCGACTACCTGCCCCGTGGAATTTCTGGGCTTCCTCAAAACCGTCCATCAAAGACAAAACTGCGTTGCTCATGAGGTCACAGCTAAGGCTCAACAAGGTCGCCCTATAACATGTCTGCATGATTAGGTGTTGGCAGCCTGACCTCAGTTATTTAGCGTTGCCTGCCTCTGGCAATACATCACTTTTCAACACTAAAAAGATATTCTACTTCAGAACCTCCATCTGCAGGTTTTCTTGACTATAATATGTCTAACATTTCAAATGTTTCTTTGCAGATGACCTCTCTCCAGCTGCCAACACAAATTCAACAGGTTTTGTGTATTAAGTCAGTGGAAAAGCTGAAGTAACCTCACTCACCTCAGCGACTGGTGTGATCTGAACTTGCATGGTCATTGCCTTTATCTCTCACATGTATTATTATCGCCAAGATTCTGCAATATACAGCCATGCTAGCTGTGATGTGAGGCTGTGCATGGAGCTCATCACACCCAATATGCTCGGAAATGTTTGCACAGCGTTTGTCCTTTTAGTTTAATATGCGAGCATGAAAACAGTTGCTAATTCGGGCCAGGTCATTCTCTCCATGTTCCATGTCCGCAAAGAAAAGCTTCGCATTTCCAATTGCGCTTATATGCCCACGCTTCTGGACGTACTTAATGAGGGTTCACGTTAGTCTAGCAATTCCATGCGGGTGTACTCAGTCTCTCATTCCATTCTACTAGTGGCACATTCTCACCAGGGGTTTGACCTTTTTTGAGATTTCTTAAATGTTTTGGGCTCTTTTGGCCAAAACAAAAGTATTCAAACAATTGGACAGTCGGAACATATGGTCTTCATGGGCTCAAAGAGTTGGTGTGCATGCATACTCACATGGTATGGTGATAAGGTGATTACAATTTATCCTGAAAGGATCTAAATGTGTGGCAAATGTTATGGCAACTCAACCAACAGCAACAAGCTACAAATGTCAGCCTTACAGTGCTGTTAAAAGATGAGTTAGAGCATCACTTTTATCCTATAAATCCAACCAAAGACAAATAATAACTCTGATTTCTAAAGCACCTTTCACGAAACCCAAGGTCGCTGAACTTGATTTGGAATGGAGTTCCTCTTTAAGTGCAAATGACTTTAACAAACACTCCAATTCACTTTTTCCTTCTCCATTTGGTGCATTGAAACTGTTTTTCCATGTTGGACTTGCACAATGTCCGTCTTTCACAAAAGAGATGAGAGAGAGAGAGAGAACATTTCCAGACGATGAAACCAGTCTCATCCAGCCAATCCAGGTGATCATCAATCTTCACTGCTCTGCTGATGTGCTAATGCCAAGTAGAACATCTTTCAAGAGACATGTCTGTGTCTAGTTTCTCAATTCAACACCACTTATCGTGAACAAATTACTTTGCCAAGCATTTTGTTAATATTAGTAAAAATGTACGCCGTGTCGCTAAACTAAGATTAACACGACTAAAACTAGGATTCTGTGTTTTATAGTTCAGTCTGTCGGAGCACGAACAAGGCCACTTGGAACATAGACTCACCTTGAATTGCAGAGGAATTTCATTAGAGACGATAACAATAATATGAATAATGATGAGGTGGTGGTGGGGGGTTTAGGGCACAGAAAGAGAAGCAAATAAGCTACATGGAGCAGATGAAGGAGAAAAAGGAGAAAAGTAAAAAAAAAAAGTAAAGAGTTGTGAAAGTAAAGCCACATGTGTGTAAACGCTTGCTGACCCCCGCGTCAGCACTTTACAGCTTCCTGACAGCAGCTCACATTCCTACGGTTGGCCCCAGTATGGGGGTGTTTGGAGACCTGTGGTGGGCTCCTCAACTCCTACACCCCCCACCAGGAGCAAAAAGCCTGAGCGGATGGCCGCTTGTGGAGTAAAGCTGGAATTCTATTCAAAATATTTTCACTGCATTTTTAATGTTTTTATTTCTCAACTCCCAAAAGTCTCCTCGTCAAGTTATGACTTTCAGCGATTCTATTTTGGTCTATAACTCGGTCCAGGCAGGTTTTCTGTCTCCACCGTCAGGCCACAGTGAACAAGACTGGTTGTGAGTTGGTTACAAGACAGATGTCCTGTCTACACACAAGCTCTGCATGCTAAACAATGGCTGCTGTCAAAGGAAAACCAACAGTGCTCGTAAAGAGCACCCGTCTTGTTTTAAGGCTCCGTAGGCATTATGCAAATGTTAAAGCCTCCACATATCTACGGTACATGTCTACCACTGGAATTTTAATTTCACTATTAAGCTACCAATCAGCGAGTTATTACAGAGCAGCTATAACTCCAGCATTCAGGGAGCAGGTGACACACGGGGAGCAGCAAAGTCCAAACGTTATGAGATCAAGTTGACGGACGTATTCAAAATTAACTATTCACACACCTAATATTATAATTATCATGTTTTCTTCTGCAGTTATAGTACAGAGACATATTAATGTGAGATATTAAGGCCAACAGTAGCTCGGTGGTAAAGTGAGTCGTCTAGAGGTGCAACTAATGATTATTAGTTGCAGAATATATTCACATTTAAGAAGCTTAAACAATCGGAAATCTTGTTTTAATCATGAAAAAAGCTTCAAACGATTAATCCATGATCAAAATAGTTGACGATCAATTTAGTAATCGATTAATAATCGATTCATTGCTGCAGCTCTAGAGTCGTCTTTCAACTTGAAGATTGTGGGTTCGATTCCCGGCTCCTCTAGTCTACATGCAGATGCGTCATTGAGCAAATATCTTCATTGTATTTTTTGTTACGTGCCCACCAGTGACACTTGGTCTGAGCCTTGGTCCGACGTTTGAAGCTGCAACACTAGTTCCACACTTTTTAGACCTTTTTAGACTTTTTAGGGGGACGGGACCAAGTGTCACTGGTGGGCACGTAACAGAGAAAAGAATGAAGATATTTCTCAACTCAGGGGAAACTGAGGTTGGGAAGCAGAATTTTTAAAAAAATGCTACCACTATTCTAGAAATACAAAGCTAAATGCAAATCGGCGAAGTATTCCTTTAACGCCACGTTGCTCCTGAAGGCTGTACCATGCTGTGTGTGGACATAAATACAGACTATTTTACCATGTTCTAAAAGTTGAATCATTTACAAAGAATATGGTGGAATGAGAAATGAAAAGAAATGTAGGATAACATGACTTCAGTTGCTATTTAAACAAAAACAACATTGTTTGCAAAATGTGGCTGTACACTCAACATATTCCACGTGTTTTGAATCCACGTGCCCGCTTACGCTTTTTCACCGACTTCATCATTTTAAGGTTGTTACTCCCAATATTTAGACTCGCTGTAAACCAAATCACAACATCTGGTCTGTTGTAAGACAATTATGACATTTAGTATCAAAACACCATAGTTGTGCACATTTAGCAGCTTCTAAAAGCATCAACACTGACTCACTGTGTGCATGTGATTAATTTGGATTTATAGTATGTAGAAGTTTTAATTTAAAAAAAGGGCTACAACTTATACTGCCAAAACACCAACAGTGAGACTTTTACAGCATCTCTGTTATTTATGCTTCATGGCTCTCAAGGCCCTAATGATGTGTGTATATATATATATATATATATATATATATATATATATATATATATATATATATATACATACACATACATACACACACACACATATACACACATATATATATATATATATATATATATATATATATATATATATATATATATATATATATATATATATATATATACACATTACATGTCATTTAGCAGACGCTTTTATCCAAAGCGACTTACAAAAGTGCATTTAAACATTTGGGTACAAATAAGAGCTAGAAGTAAGTAAGAGCTTTATATATATATATATATATATATATATATATATATATATATATGTATTGTGGCGACCCCTGGTGTCACCAAGTGTCTGGTGTTTGTTTTGTGCCTGGGGTTTCATTGGTGTCAACTGGGAACACCTGGGTCGGTGCTCCCAGGCCTATATAATCAAGGCCCTGTGGCCCATTCGGCCCTTCCCTCTGCTGCTTCTGGTTGGTATGGTTTGAGTTGTCCTGAGTTGTTGGGTTTGGTTTAATTTGTTGTTTTTTCCTTTGCAGGCACGCTGCCAGGGTGGCGAGATCAGCAGCGTGGCCTTATGTATATTGTTTTGTACACTTTACAACATACACACACCTTTCCCCTCATGCACACCTTACACTACTGATTATACTGATATTCATACTCTATATTATTAGTATTTCATTGGACTTTACATAATTTGATTTCTGTTCAATAAATTACTCTTTGTTATTCCTTCAAGGGGTTTATTTCTCATATTTGTCAGGTCTCAAGAGTTGGGGCGTGACAGTATATATATATATACATACATGTAAGGGGTGGAGTGGCTCAGTGGTTAAGACCCTACCTTGTGTACCAAAGACATCATGGTCGCAAGTTCGATTCCACCCCTGGCTAATTGTACTAATTGTATTCCATTGTAAGTCGCTTTGGATAAAAGCGTCTGCTAAATGACATGTAATGTAATGTAACATACATATATATATATATATATATAAAATTCTACATCCCACATTATCTGAAATGGGCCCAAATTATTTTTTTCTGAGGAAAAACTGGGTCGAAGACAAAGCTAGAATCTAGATATTAGCACCAATCATTCTCACTGAACACCTGAACTAATTGTGTCATCAGGAGGACAAAAAAAACAGTCCCTTGTAATAAATAAATAAATAAATATGACCAGTGCATTTGAAGGGTAATACTTCTGGACGATCATGTCCATGAGACATCAAGCAGGCAGACCATGGAGGGCATTTTGTGCAATTTGCCTCCTGCACTGATGAGCTTAACAGGTCACAGATGGCAAGTTTGAATTTGTGTTCCCTTAAGGGAGGATTCTGACAGAAAAGAAGTTCTCATGCCCTTCATAATAGGGTAAAAAAAAAAGGTACCAAGACACACTAAAATGGGTTATGGGAATTGTGATCATGGCAAAACTGTGGAAAAGGCAACAAGGAAATGATGTTAAGAATGGATGCAAAATAGCCAGATGGTCCATGTTACAAAAGCATGTTAATCTGAAAATATACATCCCCTTGGATACACAAATTGCTACTGGTGCATCCCAAAAACTCTAAACATGGTTAAGTGATATAAAGTTTTGTTGGGGGGAGTGCACAGACCACACGACCAAAACAGTTTGTCAACAATATTAGCCTGTCTGAGACACATCTGCAAAAGCCAACCCAGACACACTTGATGAAAGGCTGCGTAGAACGCCGTACCAGATGTTGTACGTCTACGAGCAGCAAGCAAGATAGTAGGACATCTGAGTTTGCTATCTGGTCATCTATTCTCCCTCTCTACGTTTCATTTTCAAAAGAGAGCCAACCGCAGGATATTTAAGCGGAGAGTCAGACATGATCCAGGACCAGAATCGTTATACTGTGCATTTCCATGAACAGAAAAGCTCTTGTAATGTAATATTTAGCTATTAAAGGAGCACCATACAATGTACAGAAATCACTGATTTGGCCCCAACCATTACCAATTTGTTGACTTGTCTCATGGATAATGAATGACTGACTTCAACAAATAAGTCAAATGGGAGCATAAAGCATCGAACCTTGAACAAGGGTCCTGTACCGGGTACATGACGTGTTACCTGCGAAAAGGTTGTGTAACGGGTGAAAAAAAACATACACATAAATTCACAGGTTATATCTAAATGCGGGCGGGCAGTAGGTGGATGTGACGTTCGTGTCGGCCGGACCGAGCCACAAGATGCACACTATTGGCAAGCAGCGACGTGACATACTATTTTTATTAGTGGACACTCGGAGCTGTATGACACTTTATCTCTTGTTTGGCACGCCAAAAGTTAACTTGTCACGTTTGTCTGGCTCCCTATGGTGTTGTGAAATCACTAGGGCTGTAGAGTCCCAGTCGACTGGTCGATTTACGAGTTGATATGTTCCTGTTCGACTCAGATTCTGATAACTCGACTTTCTTCCGCGTTAATTTCATACAGTCTTTGGTTAATTTGATTTAATATGGAGGAATGTACCAAGTGCTAATGGGGGTGTTTTCAGAGCACCCCTGTTTCACAGGTAACAGTGTGTCTTCAGAGAACACCCCCCTTGTTTTAGTATTTTGGATTAGCCCAACCCACAAGAGACAGATAGATTAAAGTACGTTGTGGTTTAATTTAATTTTAACAGTCAGTCCTCCGCTAACATCCATGTCAAAGACATCAGCAGTGTGGCAGCATTTTACAAAATAGATGGCGATAAAGAAGCGAAATGCAAAGTTTGCCAGCGACAGTTTTCATTTCACAGCTCGACTACAAACATGGCAAATCATATGAAAACGGTAAGCTAATTTACTAACTGCGTTATGTTGCTCCGTCCGTTTTGAGTATGTGAACACATCAAAATTGGCATATTTCAATGTTTTAGTCTAATAATTATTGATTCTTTTTATAATTGCAGGCGCACTCACCTGACCCGACAAATCATGTTCTGTGTGAACACAGCATCAGAGGCTTTTCCGGGGGCCGCACATGGAGTGCAAACTTTAAGGAGCACTGTGAATTTTACTTGTCAAACAAGGTTGTGTTCACCGCGCTATTATCAACCATGATATAGCTCGTCTTCCCCACTGGCCTTTATATTTTCGTAGAAGTGCTATAGTGAGTAGAAGTGCTCCTTAACATGAGTTATATCTCATGTTAAGGAGAGTCAGCAAAAAAGGGAATCTCATAATAATAAGGTAATATGCCGACTTTCTCTGATAAGGGTGGCAACATCTGGAGTAACACTACTCATTTCCATGCACAAGAGTAAACTGCCCCGCAGAGAACTTTGACGACTTGCACATGGCATCCTTGCTGTTTACAACTAGTAACAACACAATTAATCGTGTGATGATTTGTGGCAAACAATATGAAAGCATTTCCTTCCTCGGGAAACATTTGAACATTTAAAATGACATTTACAGTGATGGTTGAAGGCCCTTTCCCCACTTCCTAATGGTGGCGTACTCCTCTGTTTGTTTGCTTTTTTGTCTATTAGTGCCACCTGTTGTTCAGCAGCATCGTGAGAGAAGCCATTGGCATGAACGTGTACGATCGAGACACTAATCACACCGAGGCAAACTCAAAAACACTGCTCTATTGAGATACTCGTGGCCACAAATACCACAGGGTATCTTCATTTCACGAAGCAAAACAACATGTATCAAAACCAACATTTGTAGAGATATTCTGTGGGTGGTGCTGTGGCTTAGGTGCCTGTCTAAAAAAACATCTTGAGAGCAAATCACAGCAATGCAATTGTGGAATTTCCCAATTCGGCATAAATAAAGTCCATCCATCTATCAGTAGGTAGCAGCAAGTCGAGAGCACAAGAGCTTGAGTTACATCACTAACACATTGTTGACAAAAAAACAAAAAAAAAAAAAACAGACGACAAGACAACAAGCCTTGCATCATTCTGTATTGGCAACATGCTCCATCCTGTCCATGTTTGTACCTCAGACACATAAACACATTCTTCCTTCTGTAACTGATGAATACGCTGTAGTCCACAGGTGGAGCAAAGGCAGGTTCACCCACCATGTAGTGGCAATTACTTCCTATGGCGAGAAGAAGGATAAACTCCTTAAGATCCCTGTACAATTAAGAAAGGGGGAACTGGTGTAACATCCTAAGATGTCCCTCTGTGTGTTTACAGCCACTTCTTTGGATCCCACACACAGTTTATGTGTGAATAGGCTGAAGCCGTAGAGGACTCTGGGAGCTCCCACTTGAATGAAAACCTCTTTTTCCTCAACTTGGGCCGTCTGTGATGGGACGTTATAATTCCTAGGTTACGTCTGTAGGACAAAGCTGGTATTAAAGTACACAAACCTCAGGCCTGGGGGTGGCAGCGTTTGTCTCGTTGACGTAAACAATGAACCAACCGCAACGTCTTAAATTGGCAACAGATATTTAAGAGCCCAATAATGACAAAAACATGCCCTGCAGTCAGTGGCATGGTCATGATCACCTGTTAACTGGTAGAATATTACACTCAGCTTTCTCTTGAAGGTGTAAAGATTCCATCTCGGCCACCAATAACTGCTTCAGATTCAGAACGTTCATCCCACTTCAATCCTCTTTGTTTTTGTGACTTTACAACTGATTGGTCAACTCCAATTATTGTTTACGGTTTTGCAATATGACGAAACACATTATGTCTGTAGGAAAATATTGGCCATTTCATATCATCTTATATATTTTGTCGATGTGCTTCCTATCACCGTGTCCTGGTGTACAATTTATGGTAATGTGTGCACGGATATCGAGTAAAAACTAAAGAATAAAACACTAAATCACACAATGAAACTTGTTAATGACTGTCTTTTAACTATGGGAGGGATAAAAAAAAAAAAAGGCAAACACAAAAGGCAAGTGTTTCCTGGCTTGGAAAAAAACAAAACAAATAAGAACCGTGGGCTGCTTGTGATTTCCTTTTGCCATCGAGGTCACAGTCTCACCAGCATAGCTGTGGCCACAGTGCAGCCTCAGACAGACATAGTAACACAAACTAAGGGAAAGCAGAGATGGGCCACAGACACACACTGTGATGAACATACTGGGGCTGGTTCTGATTATGTTTGACCTCAGTCAACGAATTCCTGCACATCTTTTCCCTCCTCAGCTGTTTGTCAGTGTCACACACATCACTATCACTACTTTTTTTTGCTAAATAAAAAGCTGCTGACAAAGCAAAAAAAATTATACCGGCCACAGGACTATTCTACAATAAAGTTCTTGTGAGAACTTGCATACGTGTTAACGTGCGAGCGCATGCAGATCACCGCACATTGTGCAATCTGTTGTCAGCCTCTGCCTGAGGAGAAAGGGTCACTGAAACTGACGGAGGAATATGGTCAGTGACAAGTAGGAGAAATGAGGAACAAGGATAGAAAACAGAGAAAAACAGAGAGCGTGCTGACACGTTCTTAGTTTGGAAACACTTCTGATTCTCAGTATGAAAGCGGTTTTCCACTTGTACATGCAGACCTTCAGCCCCATGTTCTCCATGTATCACATTTACCCCTGTTCTATCCACCAGCGCATGAGCAACAAAATACTGCAAGACACCGGGTGTTGCTATGGAAACAGTGGACAGCACAAGTGTGGACGGACGCCATAAAGCGAATGACAACGACAAAACACAAGATAATAAAACACCAGATCAGCAGCATCCAGATGTATCAGGCTACAGAGAACTCCACCATTTTTTTAGTGGAGAGGTGGAAGATGCAAGCTGAAAGATAGCTGTTGCCATGGTTACAAAGCAGAGAATGATCCAAGTACTGCCATCCAACACTACTTAAAAGGTAACTGAATTATTTTTTATTTAACTACACAAAGGACCATGGAATTCCAAGAACAGAACAACCTGGATGCAATGTGTTTTTCCTCCCAGGTCATCCATCAAGGCAAATGTTGCCATGCGGAGCTTTATAGTTTTAAGAAAGTGCCAACATTCTTATCACTGTTGGGCAACAGCTGTTCTCCAGAGGGTAAGCTGCGTTAGCCAAGAGCTGGTTATCAGAAGTCCGACATTTTCCAAAACAACACAAACCTGCCATAGCACAATGCAACACAACAGCGTCTATCATGTGACCCTGCCTGTCTGGCATTGCCGTGTTCACATCGTACAGGTTAGACTGGAGGGACGGAAGGAATTCCCTCCTGTGTGATTTGTGTCAACTCGAGAGCTGGTCAGTAAAAGCTAAAGAGCACTTAAAAACAAAACACTACGTGCATAAAACCTGAGGTTAATCACACTGAACAGTGACCTTTGGCTGCCACGAGAGATCCCTTTGCCAAAGCTGCATTTCCACCAAGCAACACGGAGAAGTTTAGCTCACCACAGTATGGTTTGGAATCGTAAAAACCCTGTTGTGGCTTGTATTTCCACCTGGCTTGTGTCTCAGTACGGATAAAGTGCGGATCGTTTTGATACTCTTCACAACTTTTGACCACTGAAACGCCGCCGCCACCGCACACAGAGTCGGCATAAAAGAGAAGCGCTGCCCATAATGCGTCAGCGATGGACACCGCCTCATTCGGAGTGAATGAGCCCCGTCTGCATTTACTTCAGGACACAGGCCACGGAAAATGTGAGATGTGTGGTGACTTTATGACACTTGTTGAGCGTGACACTGAAGCCTGGTGACCCAAAACAGTTCATCCAGAAACCACAGAGGGGCCATCATTAAAACCTTAACCAATAACAGCTTGTTTTTGCATTATATAGAGCAGGGGTCGGGAACCTTTTTGACTCAGAGAGCCATGAAAGCAAAATATTTGCAAATTTATTTCAGTGAGAGCCATATAATATATTTTAAGACTGAATTTAACTAAATGTGAGTATAATAAACCTCTGAATTTATTCTTTTAAATAATGTTGTTATAATACTCTTCGCGCAGTGTGTCACCAGCAGCATATCTTGCGATCACACTGAACTGCGACAAATGACTTACGTCTGTTGACTCATCCAAAGCCAGGGAATAGAACGGTGCTGCATTTATGTCATTCACTTGCGTTTCCTCCACTTCCAAAATCGATGGATGGATTAAAACAAGTGATAATATTTTATGTTTTATCTGAAAAGCCGAAATCTGCGAGCCAGATGCAATCATCAAAAGAGCCACACCTGGCTCCCGAGCCATAGGTTCCCTACCCCTGATATAGAGTCTTGTGTTACTGAGTGATACTTCTGGAAGTTACTAGGCAACAAATTAAGTATCACTCTCAGTCACAGCCTGAGACTCGTGTACGTGGAGGGTGGAGGTAGAGATGTGTGTCACTTACAGCGGCCCCTGGCCTCCACATCTGAGCGAAGGATACACACCGGAACTGTCCGTTTTAAGAATAATTCATGATTTCATCTTCTTGACGCCTGAGCAGAAGAGGGGATTGTGCAAGTTCACTTGGCAGGCAGTCCAGAGGCCGACATCTGGAGAGCATTACGTGTGCAGGAGACGTGAAGCCAGGCTGAGCGCGCGGCTTGCCCCTGGATATCAAACTACGTGTCATTAACAATGTGTGCGTGTGTTTTTCCATTTTTTAAACAGGTCACAGGCGGCAGGTTACTGACTGAAACCTGCTCTCTTTAAACTGATCTTCAGAAATCAGGACAACTGATGGCTGTTTAATAATCCCTTATGATACACAGAACTGTTCAAACTAACTTTTATTGAGCATTTATGGCGTCGCTCTCAAATCTGCATTTCGTGTCTGCACTTCAAATAAAGAAATAGTGCATATACTTAACATTTAGGAGGGATTACCGGCAGTACAAATGACCCATTAGTATGTTGATTGCTCAAATAATGTATTAACCATAAAAAGGGATTGGTATTTGTCGCCTTCAGATTAATCCTTTACTACATTCTTCAGTCTTGCTTTACGGAGGCAAACATCCATGTTTGGACAGAAGCTGAAAGGACAAACCAGCCAGAGAGAAATGGAAACTTTCACAGCATAGGTAGATGCCTGAGGAAGGGAAGGATGAGCACAGTTGTCTCAGCAACAGATACATAGGACATAGGTGACCATTTCACTAAACTTCATCAAATACATTGTGAATTAAAAAATGTTATAGAGCACTTTGTTTGAAGAAAAATGTGTAAACTGATACTGGTTCAATAAAACATGGTTGATTCAAAAAAACTGGCAACAAAAAAAATCCAACAGCCCCATAAATTGTCCAGATGATTAACTGCTCTTCCTCTACTTCCTTTCACACAAGAATACAGGAGGGAACGAAGAGTTGGAGCATCCTGATGTGGCAACATGAAGGGAAAACGAGAGTGACACCAGGAGGAGAAGGCCTCCAGTGAGACTCAGCAGGTCAGTGCTGGGGATCAAACAGGCCCGAGTGACATGTTATTATCAAATATTTTCTACACCGGTGCAATATGCTGCTCACCAACATCTGACGGGAATCTCCTGTGGCGGATTATCACAGGAATGAGGCAGGGGGTACAGAATGTTGCACGGCACCCCCGGGCTTGCATAACGTGGATAGGTGCGTTTGAACGCAGCAGCGAGAGCAAGTCATATGAAGACGAGGAGGTTCGCGACAGATTCCTGTCATTTACAAACACTACAGGCGACAGTGAAGTGCACACGGAACATCTGGGACAACTCGTGGCTTCTACGGGCTGGAGCCCGGCACCGCACGGCGGGGTTCGGTAACGGTTACCGGGGCTCAGCCGTTTACTGCTACCTTGCCAGTAGACAATGAGCCTTTCACACACACACACACACACGCGCGCGCGCGCACCCTCACACTCGATTCTTACCTGCAATCGCTCGGACGCTGGCTGCCACATGTTAGCACAATCACAGGTTCTCCGTCTTTAATGCAGCTTGTTCTCGTTTCGTTCTCCGGCTCACATCTGTTCGCTTTCACGGCTTGACTCTGTGTCCTCCTTCAGTCTGTACTGCTCAGTAATGAAGGATGTGTTTGCTCCGCCTGGCTGTCGTTATTACTTTGGCCAGAGGGTGGCGGTACCTGCTCCCTGTGCTCGTGGAGGCTCCTCATGCTGCGTTTAGGTGCTGTCGGAAATATAGGTTCACAAACGTTTTCCCTGTTTTTCCAGCTGGTTTTACTCTTGCATTTTTTTTGGAACATTTTCACATCTGTTCCAAGTTTTAAAAAACAAAGGCATTATTCTGGTTTACTTGTTTAATTCAAGTTCAGTATCAACACACTAATAGCGCTTTTTCACTACATGGTCCCAGCACGACTTGACTCGCCTCTTCATGGCACGGCACAGTTATTTTGCTTTTCCATTAGGATAGTACCAGGTACTTTTTTTTAAATACCTGATCTGAGCTATGTGTGACGTCGACAGACTGCCGGCCACTGAGTGTCATCACAGGAAGAGGCATGAGCGAGATGTCCGAGAATCAATCTGAACTATGCCAAACTGTAGATCAAATATAGACTTAAAAATCCTAAAAAGTCCACTCGGCCGTGGGCAGTCTTTGGACGCTCAAGAGTTTTCCTATCTTTCAAATACGTCACTGTACGAAAATACGCCACTTGACCGGGAGAACGTTTTTAAACTACACTTGAATGCAGATTACACACGGTAGTCACGGACTGTATAATGTGTAGCTCGTTTATTTTTTAAATTTTCCTTGTTTTTATAAATTATTAAAATGATATGATGATTCATATCTTCTTCTTCATCTGAGACTGGTGTTGCGGCGCCCTAGTGCCCTCTATGGACAGACTGCCACCGGATTCATACACCGAAAACAACTGCTTTACAAGTCACTTGTTTGTTGTGTTTGTTGTCACGGCAGTTTCATGCAGCCATGCTTTGATGACTCCGCCCACGTTGAGGAGGTACTATTGTATTGGACGTGGTGGTTAATTTTGGTAAATGTAATTTGAAGATAATTCTGGTCATGAATCATACTTACCAGGTGAGAATTACTGTAGTGGACCATTCAAGATGTTCTCCTGTGGCACAATTGTGCTACTGTGAAAGGGAATTTTCATATTACTTCCATATGAAAATCACATCAAATACATAATTTTTTCAGATGGACATCAAAAGACATCCATAATGGTCATTTGCGACCTTAAATAGAGGACTTTAAAGCCTAAAATGATTAGTCACACAGATCCGGGTTGCCAATCAGCACAAGAATGCCATTAAAATAAAAAGGATCATATAAAAAGCTAACATAAATGGCACTGCAGGCATTATTTCAGTCACTGGTGACTATAAAACTGTGGTTGAGTTTAAATGATCTGTTCTCACAGCTCCAGAGTTTCACAAAGGCGGCTAAATGAAGAATTGCCACAGTCATGCCCCCACATTTTTATCTTCTCAAGGTCTTCAAAAACAAGTTAGAATAAAAACATTCAGTTTCCCAGATTGTTTTGAGCTGTGATTGGTTTGGTATGGTCTTGTTATTCTCAAAGTCATGTCTGGGATTTCACTCAAACATGATCCATTATTTTGTGGAAACTGCTGAATGAATTATTTTTTCTGTTGCCAACATTTTGTACATATTTCAAGCGTTGGGTAATAATTCTGTATTTTCTCTTCTTTCTTTTTTTTTTGTCTGACAAATGACTCTGTTTTGCAAAGACATTCATGACACAAACTACTCGTGAAAGCCAACAGATGTGTGTTATGAGAGAGTCTGACCCTCCGGGGCACGAAGCAAAGGCCAAGCACAAAGGCCACCAAAGCAAATAGTGAGCAAAGGTGAGAACCATCAATAACATCTGGCGTTCTAATGTGTTTATGTACGTGTGCACACATACGTAGGTGTGTTGAGTAACATTACTCAGCAGTCGCAGTCTGTATTTAGAGATGTTTACTTGGGAAACATCTGGATAAAGCCTGAGGTCACCGAGGGTGTTCACATTACCCACACTCTGTAAACAGTCTTTCCCACGGCTGATGGTTCAGTCTGGTGGATTTGACCTTGAGCAGGAAAAATAGACACTGCTGGAGAAATTGCTTGTCTCCCCATTTTGCTATTACATAATGGCTTAATTAATAGAACTACCCCGTGGATTAATGGCATGCAAAAGTACATCATATGTACAGTATATAGATATGTGGGTATTAATAGATCGTTCGTATGAACACAGTTGGGTATTAAACCTAAACACGTGGTAAAATCAGTCAAAACATATCAGCTGTCTGGTTAGATTATTCTACTAGATGGTGCCAGATTCACCATTTAGGTAATTTAGGCACATTTATTTTGCGTCTGGTGTTTAGAGAACATTTGCTAAGTCTGGATATTTGTGTTGCATGAATAATGTTTGCATTTCTTAAGAGACAAAAAGTGTTGTTTTAGCTGAAAGGGATTATTGAGCTATGCATTTCCCATTTTTGTGATTATTTGATTGCTTTGTGGTTCTTTTAAAACAGAGCGGCAGACACTCGACCGTGCATTTGATGTTGTTCCCGCGGGAAACAGCCACGCTTCAGCCCAAACATTCTGTGGATAATGTTCACTTGAGTTCTTTATTGTTCACATCATTCAACATAGATAATCGTGTGTTTGCCGTGTTTTTTTTTTGGTTTTTTTTTTTAAACAAGAGGAAAAAAAAAAATCAGGATTAGCTGAGCTCACTGGTAAAACATTGCTTGACCTTGAAGGGGGAACAAAACAGCTGCACAGACAGAGTTTTCCACTGGCTGGACACAGAAGCACGTAGAGTATATACTGGAGTAGACCTCATCCCTCCTCCTCCTCCTCCTCCTCCTCAGCCACCCCAGCAATGAAACTCTCATCCAGAAACTACTTAACACTGTGAATACTAGAGGTGAATTTGTACACAGGGATGAAAAGTTAAACTGAATGAAACCAACTATGTTTCTGTGCTCTGTGAAATATACCTATACCTATTATCCTAAATATCTCTGAAATACATCGAGTGCGATGGTGGGGACACAGTACTCCAGTAAACCCCCACTCTCTTTACTATTGGTACACTTGCATGTAAAGAGCAGGACAAGCATGTATTATTTTGAAAGGATAATCCTGTGACTAGCATTTTTATACATGTATTTGATCAACCGACGACAAATTACCCTAAGAAAATATTTGGCACAATTTTGACAGAGAGAAATACAATGCAGTGACAAAAAAACCAAACAAAACAAAACAACCAACAATCAAGTTCAAAAGAGTTTAAAATAATGCAGAGAGAACATCAAATCTAACCATGCATGAAGTAAGGCAACCTACTGCAGACGTTTTTAGATATAGAAAAAAGTTACAGCATATGCACCATGAAGGGTGCACCTATTTCTACAACACCTGTAAGAACTGTTGTTGTTTACACTTAGAAAACTAGGCTCCTGCGTTTCTGGCCCCGCCTACTACTCAACGGTTGTGTCACCCATCATTAATAACATTAAGTAATGTAAAGAATGCTCTTATGCTACAATAAAGCCTTATCGTGGACTTTGACAAGAAAATACATGTATCAAATCCAGATTTGTTTCTTTTAAAACTAATGAGTACGTTTTGTTTTTTTTCTCTCCCTACTTTACATTCAATTTCATTTTGCTGTTTTTTTTGTAAGAAATAGTTAAAGATTTATTTTTAACTTCCTTTGTGTGTGTGTGTGTGTGTGTGTTTGTGTGTGTGCACATGCGTTAATGTGCCGCTTATGAGGGTTGTGTTTTTACAAATCCTTCGTCTTGATGAGTGTGACCAAGGGCTTGTCATCAGGACTGTAGTCTTCATACGCGATGGGAGTGGCATCGTACATGGCAGGTCTGGACTTCTTTCCAAATCTAACAAGGAAGCGACATTTGTCAAAGTAGTTTAGACTTCATTAGTGCCCAGTAATTCAATAATACACTTTTATTAAGCCTTAGAACACATTTAGGCACACAGGCTTTTTTCCATTACAATGTTAAAACGTATATACAGATATACGTTAGAGTGTCTTGTATCCCTTTTTTCAGCACAACCTGGGCAATCTGTTAAAATTATTGTTTTTATTTTCATTTTCACCAACTATATAAACACACCTGAGCAAAAGGTACCCAATTTTCTTTTAAAAATCGGACTGAATTTGTGAAATTTTGAAATACATCACAGTTCAAAGTTCACTTGGCTCGTTTTTATGAACAGAAATAAAAGAAAATCGGTATATTTTGTGACTTCTACACAAGGAGTTGTGAATTATTGCCACTGCAATTTACCAAGGCGCAGTTCAAAATGTGATAGGTTTCACGTTTCAATGTGATACTGGGAGTTTTTGTTTTTTTTGTGGCAGTAATATGCTAATGTAAGTACTTTCATTTATTAAAAGAACCAGTGTGTCAGAAATCCTCATTGGTAAGACTGTAGAGTGTAACAAATGAAGAGCCCCACACACATTGGCTTCTGCATTGCATTTACACAGGCAGAGGTTTTTCTTCATAGCCTTCGTTAGCCTCAGTTTCAGAGCAAACAGCAGCCTCCATAAAGCTAAAACCTTGCAGATATAAAAGGCTTATTGTAAGGCTCGATAAACCAAATTGTTATTCATAAGCAATTACTAACTCATACAGTCATATATATATGGGTAGTATATTCCAGTTCTGCCAATAAACCCTCTTAAATGTTCCACACTGGGCCTTTGACAACACTTGGGTTCAATCAGTTTACAGATACTCACCTGGCGTGGCGGATGGAGGCGATGGCATTGCTGAGCTCGCTGTCAATGCTGCGGCAGTTGTAGAACTCCTGGTAGGCGTGACGCGACGAGCCCTGGTACTCGATGCGACTGATGCGGCAGATCCCCACGATGAGAATGATGAGCATGAGGATGAAGGCCACACACAGGGCCCCAATGATGATGTAGAGAGAGTGGCGAGGCATGTTGGTCAGTGTGTCCTCGGTGTGCGCGGGTTTCCACTGGAGGTCTGAAAAACACACAGACACAGAGAGAGACAGAGAGAGACAGAGACAGAGAGGTCTTTTCACATGTGTCAGGTAATAGTAATAAGTGAGCAGATATTCCTTGACAGGCTAACTTACAGATCTCACAGCCGGGCCCCACCCACCCAGGATGACAGTGACAGGTGAATCCATTTGATTGGTCGCTGCAGGTGCCCCCGTGGTGACAGGGGTTGCTCTCGCACTCGTTGATGTCCACTTCACACTTCTCCCCTGAGTGGACAGGTAAGGTCGCATTCGGTTACAATTAGAGCATCTAAGCCAGGGTTTCTCAATCCTGGTCCTGGAGACCCACTGTCCTGTGATGTGGGACATTTATCATGTATTATTGTGTTGTTTAATTTTGCTTATTATGAATGTGTTTGGGGCAACAATGGTTGGTGCAGTGGTTAGAACTCTTGCCATTGCAGCAAGAAGACTCGGAGGTAGAAAATGGATGGATGGATGAATGAATATGTTTGACCTGATAATACTTTCCCTGACTCATGTTGTTGTTTATGTTCTATCTAGTCAGCGTTCGCTCGAGGTGGGTTGATGGTGGGACAGACGGCAAGGATGTGCCACCTTCTTATTTCATCAATGCAGAAGCAGCTCGTATGCAACTGTCCACACCTAACCATCTATAAAACCGAGCGACTCTGTTAGTGTAGATGAGAACATTAAATCATAGCATGTTCTTCCTCTGGAGTAAGTTGAAGTTTCTCACCATTTTTTCCACAACACCCTGCATGTTTTGCATCTAGTCTATTCAAATAGTGGCACGTGTGGCCCAGCCAGTGGTCCCACTAGAGTAGAACCACTGAGAAAAAACTGTCCCTCAAAGACTCTGACCATGAATGCATCACTCCGTGTAGCCTGATAGCATTGACAATTCTTTTGAACACTGTTAAAGACACATTTGATTGAAATGAATGGGACATCATCAGGCTTTTGCAGAGGTGGATGACGAGCTGACCATTTGACTCAGGTGTATTAAATCAGGGAAACGTGAACCCTGATGCAAGCAACAAGCAGAAACTGCAATTTTCACCTGCAGATTTAAACCCAGCGACAGTTTAGGGTTCACAAGAAAAAGCATGTCACTGTTATTTCACCACAGCAATACTCACACAAAACAATCCTGACCTTTGTTTTTAAAAAAAATCATAAGCAGAAAAATAATTCCTAGGCAGCTGCGGTATACGTAGTCTCTTGGTTGTCAGGCTGATTATGTTGGCAGAGCTCACCCAGGTATCCAGGAGGACAGGCACAGGAGGCGTTGAGTCCTGTGCTCTCACATTTGCCTCCATTCTGGCAATGCAACTTCAGACAAGGATCCTTGTAGATTTCACAGTGTCTGCCTGCACACACACACACACACACAGAGCAATCTTCTAATAAGTCATATTTGAATGTTCACTGTGTACCGTACAATGTAGAAGCCATGCTTACCGACATGAGCCTAAGACTCTGCACACACCCACCTTCAAACTGTGACGTGCAGACACACTCGTAGGCATTAATGAGGTCTCTACAGGTGGCGTAGTTCTGGCAGGGGGCAGACAGACATTCATTGTACTCTTCTTCACAGTACAAGCCATGGTAACCTGAATCACACACAGAGAAGAGTATGTTAAAATCATGACAGAGTGTCTTTTGCATCGCTGATTCAGAGGTTTACACCTGCCTTTATACTTATGTCTTTTTGACGGGTGACAGATGACACTACGCGACTCTGCAGCTCTAAAGAAGACCTCATGACTCGAAAATATACAGCAGCAAGTCAGCAAAAAGTCCCTTAGTCGAGACACTTGACACTTGAATTTATTTATCTGGGCTCAGTGATTAACACCAAAGGCATCTGCAAACTACATATGAATGTGAGTCATTGGGCAATGACCACACAGGAGGAGAAGGAGGTCGATGTGGGCATACAGACGCTTGTTCTGAACATCCTGGCAAGAGCACCGAACAAACACCTGGGTGCTGGAGAAACGTATTAACACCAAGATGACGCTCCGTGACCAGAGGAAAGATGACCTTCTCTGGCCATGCTGTCTGGAAAAGCTGCTGAGAAGAAGGGGCAGACCACATCAAGCCTGGCTCACAGACATCACCAACTGGACACAGCAGGACATCGCACAGCGTGTCGGGCCCTCATCAAGACCACAGCAGCCCAGCTACGGGTCAGCTGATCACCTGGACTTAAGATGTGCTTTAAATGGGTAGAGCAGGACACATCTTTAAATACTTTGTAGTTTAATTCAGTTGAATAAAAAAATAAACAACTACTCTTCTGTGAATATACAGACACTTATTAAGTGTCTGATAAGCTTTTGAATAGATATATTGAAAGCCCAGGATTTAGCAAACGGGTATTCATGTGATTGGGCAAATGACATGCAGTGCATAGTGTTTTCCATAGGATGGCAGCTGTGTACTGAGGCAGCACAGGCCTGCAACATCTGAAAACACGGTCAACGTATGAGTAACTGACAAGGCATGCTGCTTCAGCTCTGTGTCAGAATACGGCCTGTGTGTAGTTACAGACAGAGAGTGTGCATCATATGTGAATAAGTGTATATCGGTGAAATTAGCTTAGAGATTGGCACCAGCGCCCCCCCACGACCCTCATGTGGAGGATTAAAGCGGTAGAAGATGAATATGCATATGTGTTGTCATTAGCTCCACTCCCACATTACCTGACAGAGATTCTCAGTTGGGTCCCAGTGCTGACAAAGTTTTAACAAAGCCTCCCAGGGCACACCGCTAACGTGTGTGTGTGTGTGTGTGTGTGTGTGAGGACGGGGGGTGAGCAGGTATTTATGAGGAGCCCACAGTTGGAGCCTCTGGGGTCCACTGTGTGAAATGCCAGTGAAATGTCAAGTGCCTCTACAAGCCTGCGCTTTCTGCGGGCTGGCATCTTCTCATGGATTACAAGAAACTGGAGGACAGATGCTTCAACATATCAGCTCCCCAGCAGCCTTCTCTCTCCGACTACCAGCGGGCATTTACACAAGGCTTACACACACACACACACGCACACACACACACACACACACACACAGGTTTGTGCAGCTATTCCTGACTAGATGACAGCTTGACAGTTGATTTCTTTCTGAGGACACTGTATTGACTTTAATTAAGATAGGACAGCCTAAACAAAGTTAGGTCTGTTTACTGGTTATGGTTAAGGATATCCCTAACCTTAACCATAACCAGGTAATGCCCTACTCTAACCTTAACCTAACCACAGTTTAAATCTTAGCCCTTAGTTCCATGGAAATAATTTTCTGCCTCATTTGGGCCGGGCACACACACACGCACACACACATACACACACACACACACACACACACACACACACACATTGACACACATCAACACACACATTACACACACACACACACACAGATTTGACTGTTATGTCTGGGATGCTAATTACAAATAACCAATTTCACCACCTCACAATGACAAGCAGCAGACAGCAGAAGATGGGGGTGGGGGAATGAGGCGAGGCAAACAGCAGGAAGATGAAGACATAGAAGGACAAAAGGACATAAAAACAATGCAAAAAAAAAAAAAAAACAAGAACGCGGTGAATACAATTACAATATCTGAATACGATGAAATGAAGTCAACGTCTGCTCTGTAGTAGTCTGAATGAAGAATGATTGTTGATGCCATTTAGACAACAGCTTTTTTAGCTTTGGAAATTAAAAAAGTATATATCAATATATACAGTATATATATATACCCATATAAATACAGACCGGTTACCATTTAAGATGCTATGAAGAGAAAGCAGGAGGTCATATGCATATTTATGCACGTGAACCACAGGGGAAGTCATCAGTCACTGTCCCAAGGATGTGATTGGGAGACAGTGGATAATGATAAGTCATCATTCCACTCGATTGATTTCATCACAGGGGCATGAGCACTATAGTGACACCATTATACTTTCTAAAAATAGCCAGACTATACAGTATTTACTGCTCCCGAGAGCTCCTGCCAATGCTACAAGTCGCTGTTCTTTATCAGGAACTTTTATGCACGTGCAGGCTGGAAGGTCAGATTTAGAGTGGTGATGGACAGACACTTTAACCACTCCAGTAAGGAGAGGTTGAGGTGTCTGTTATTGTCAGTGCTTGATCAAACCACTTAATATCAAGTTATTTTTGTATGTTATGTGTTGTTATGTTATGACATTTTGCATGAACACATTCATATTGTGAACTATCTATCGTCCCATGTCATAACAACCACTTTTCTTTTGAAATTCTGTGAAATACGATCATAATATTGTTATTTCAATATTCTTTGGACCAAACTAGACACTCAGTGGCCCCCAGCTCAGTTGAGTTTGAGATTCCTGCTCTAAAGCCTCAGACAAAAATAGGAAACCTGATGATATTTAATTTTGTTCATTTCATTCTGGAATTGTGCACTTTTACTGTATCAAAAAAAGTTTAAAAGTTCACTTACTTCCTGGACCTATTAGCAGTAAATATCTCATTCTTGAATCTTGAGTTTGAGAAAAGACTTGCAGGGATTGAGTATGATTTATTTTGTGAGCATAGTGTAACTGAAGCATGAATTTGAAAATGTTTGTTTAACGTGTAAGTTTAAGGACAATATAAAGGGCTAGGGCTCAATACGTTTATACTTCTTTCCTACTCCTTTCAGTCACAGAACGATGACATTCTTAAATGTTTTTCTGTTGTAAATCTGTTCCATTTTCTATTTTGATAGAAGTTAAATAAATAAAAAATAAATAAAAATGTATTCTTTCCTTCTTTTTCTTGCTGACAGTGTGTTAAACTAAAATGCGGTGAGTCGTCAAATCAGTATCGTTGTATCTGACAATGCCCTGATAATTAGAAGTCACCATTGTGTCACAGTCACGGCAGCTCACCTGGCACACACAGACACCTGTAGCTGTTGCCAATGTTGCGACAGACACCGTGGGCGCAGGGGTTCAGGGCACAGAAGTCCACCAGCTGGGCACATGTGGGGCCGGTGAAGCCTGCTGTGCAGGTACAGCCAAACCCCAGGGGCCCGGGGCCCTGAGCAAAGCAGGTCCCGTTATTGTGACAGGGGCTGGAGGCACACGGGTCCACCTTCTGCTCACATGTAGCTCCCTGGTAGCCTGCAGGAAGGGTGAGGGCGGGATAAGGGGAGAGAAGCAATGTGATGAAACTGGTTTGTACTATTCACCTGTTTCCCCTACTGCATTGGATTTCATGCATAGTGTCACATTACTGCTACATATCACACATTTCCCTCGGGGATTGGTAATGTCAACTAACTACCTACCTGCACTGGTCAGAATCAGCTGTGCATAACATATAAAAAACATCATCCAGTGCATAAAAGTATCTATCAGTCCCATTTTACAAGGTTTTGCACAGCCCCACCATCAGATTATGGTCTCAGTTAATGACGGCAAAGGTTTTGTATAATAACAAAAGCTCTGGCTTTTGCTGCCACTACCCTTGGTATAATTTAGTAGTTCTTAAACGTTATAGTATACAAGTGTCCTTAAGATAAGAAAGTGTTCTAATTTGGTCATTTTGAGGTTTTAAATTGAAATTCTTGTCAACATACGCATGTTTTGAAACAGTTTTGAAAGCAAATGAGCTCCAGACTCTATCGGGTAAATTATATATAGCAGACACTGGCAGAGTAACACCAACGATTAGGGGACGTAAAAGACCGAGAGTGGTTTGAATGTGTCATTTTCCAACAGCCAAAATTACCACCAGCGTCTAAGCAGAGAATGAATTCATAGGGATGTTGAATTATTGTGTCTCTCCAGTATCTCTAATGAAGGGTGGGTTGGTTTTTCCTCACGTTTTCTGGGAGACAATGTCCCTCAGTTCCCTTTGTGGTTGACTGTGTGTCAAAGCCACACTGATTTCTCCTTCACCTCGTCTCATTATCTCGTGAGCCTCTGCTACTTTCACCTTTTCATCTAAAAATAACCTCTTTTCTTCGCCCCGCATGTTCCACTGTCTGCACTTTTCATTCCGCGCTGCACGCAGAGAGACTGCGCTGTACATGTGTACACGGTGACATGGTGTGCATGTGTGTGGCCCCGCAGATTTACAGTAACAGTAATAGCAATTCCCAGCTGACTGGACCGCAGTGCACACTGCATTGATCTAATGAGGAGCTAGTGTTCAAAGCATTCATTGATCTGCGAGAATTTATTTCACTATGTGAGGAGGACATTCATCATTTAACAGCACAGAGACAACAGCACTCTGCAGCAGACGGGGGGGAAGAATCTCCTTCTGCCTGTCCACTGTCTCATTCTGCTTCAGCCTTTCCTTTTCAGCTTCTGATTCCTTTCAGGTTCTGCCATACACTTGCAAACATACAGATGTTATCGTCCTTGGTTTCCTCTGTATTTCGCTTCTTCTCCCTCTGCGAGCACATCCACGTCTTGGGCTTAGTTCCCCTCTCTCATTCATTCTCTATTCAGCTCATTTGGCAATAAATCAAAGGTTTCAGGTTGTGTTCACTCTTCCTAAAAGATTATTGTGATGAAAGTTTGAACATTTTATGTTTCATTCTTACTTACGGGTGTTTATTGATAAAGCTGGCATCATAGTGTGCAGACACAAGATGGCTACCAAAGGTTAGGGTTAAAACTCTTCATGGTTCCAGTTCCAATTGTGTTGTTGTTTTTTGTTGATGAGCACACGTGTCATGATTGCCGTATGACTCAGTTTCTTTCACGGTTATAGGTTAAAACCAATTTCTCTGGAGATTTGTTGGTTTTTGAGAATTAAAATACAGCACCTACCCTGCACGGTCCCACAGTTTATACAGTATATCCCCATAGCATATTAAAGGGTTGACATTGCAATGATATGATGACAATTATTTAGTTTCAATCATTATATTTAATATCTCAGTAGGGAACTTTGTGAAAAAATTTAATTAATGGGAGTGTGAGAGTAGTTCCTTGAACTTACGGTGTATATTCTAATACAGCTCTGGTTATTTTCGTAACTGTGTTTTACAAAGTCTTAATTATCATCAAAGTGTAAATATTTGTGCTTAGTTCTGTTCCTGAGAGACAGAAAGACTGAAAACGACAGAGAACGGATTGCTTAAACAAACCTTAAATCTTTAATCCCTCTTCCTTTTTTCTTATGTCTCCTTGTTTTGTTCTAGATCCTGAAAGGTTTTACACAAACATATGCATACAGTCGAGGACTGTTTGTGACTGTCTGTTTTAGAGATAGATTACACCACATTTAACTGACTTATATTCATGCTGGAACAGAGACGCAGCACCTGAAACACTAACCTCACCCCTGTGGACAGGAGGATATTTGTTCATGCAGTAGGTGTTCTACTGCAGGAGTGCACGAGTGCTGTTGAGCATTTCGATTTGGGTATCGATTGATCACTTGTGTGTCCTATGCTCAGACATCTTTTTCTATGGATTTTCCCAGTTTGAGTTTGTGAGGGTAAAGGGCTTCTTTCTTTGGGTCAGTCATTGATTTCCAATATTGAGTTTGAAGTGTTTGTGTTTATTTGCAGACAATTCATCGTTGCTGTAGCTTTAATGTGAAATACATCACTTTCTCAGTCAGCACCAACTTTATTGACCAACAACTTTTACAATATGTGTTTATTGCCATAATGTTATATTGATTATTAGTGTTGAATGGTATATGTAATTTGGCGCTTGGGTCAACTTTGTTCTCATTATGTGTGGGAACAATGTAACAGTGAAACCAATCCAAATGCAAGTTAGCGTCACAGATGGATTCAATCTGGTCTAACCTGTAAATAAACACCCAGATTGGTCATTTCCCCAAAAGTCAATGTTCCCCCAGACACATAATTAACCCAGGAAAAATTTCAAGGCACCTTCTAAACAAAATCTCCACACAGTAATTAAGAGGCACTGGCCCATTTCTCACCACCGCTATGAGAGCCCCTTCTCTAATTTTATGAAAATAAACACACGAAAGATGGCTCATGATTTCTTTTATGCACCGGAGACCACTGGGTTTCTTTCTTCGGCTGCACATTAACAATGGAGTCAGGTGTTACAGCCTCCTCCAGTGACGGCTGGGAACAATGAACAAACGTCCCGCCAGGTTTCACACCCCTCAGCTGATTCTTGATTTGAGCAACACGTTCCATTGTTGCCTACTTTTACCTCTCTATCCTGAACGTGCGCACACACCAGCTCATTGCGTATGCCACTTGCCAACTAGAAGAAAGAACCGCTTCTCCGGCAGAGGTTTTGCGGCCACAGATTTCCCCAGAGAGGCTGATGCAGCTGAGTGAGGCTATGAAGACTAATTAGAGTAGAGGAGGAAGGTTTAAATTAAGCATCTAGGTGGCACAGATACTGTTTAAACATGCAGCAAACTCGCAGAGTGCAAAATAAATGGAAAGATAAAAAAAAATGCACACAGCCTTACAGGACGCACGGTCATTTTAGTCTACATAGCGCTGAGTAGAAATGCTTCTGTAACTCATTTACGTCTGACTTTATTTGTCTTGTCTCTAAAATAAAATGAATAAAAGTGGTGATATTATTGTGTTGTCTTTTCTTCAAGTATTATGTGGATTGGGTTCGTACCTTCGTGGCAGTAGCACCTGGGCCCGGCCAGGCTGCTCATACACGTGGCCTCGTTTTTGCAGGGGTGAGAGAGGCAGTGGTCAACAAGCAGCTGGCAGCGCTCGCCCTCGTAACCTGGGAAACACACAGTCCAGTCTCAATCATACTTGATCTACTTTAAATTTAAATGTACAGTAACTTCTTAATCCACATGAACCGACCTCTGTGTACGTTTACAGCCGCATTACCACCTGCTCTCCACTACACAGTGCTATAGCAGGTTATTATTATCACTCTGCAGCTCTGAGCTTTCCACTCAGGTGAGCAGAGAAGAGTAGAGAGAAGAGGAAAACTTCATAAATAGATCAGAAATAGGTCGTAGAGATGGCCCTCACTTCAGAAGCTGGAGATCAGGTGTGCAAACATTTAACAACCATGTGTTTTGATGGACTTATGGAAAGTATATTCAAATATTGCCAATAAACCCTTTTCAGTGGACGTCAGTTTCAATAGACGTCACACAACCAAGGTAACGCCCTCTGGCAGGATACTATGCTGTTCACCTCGATAGACATATATACTAGACACATAAATCAGATAATGTCAGGAAACTTGGCTGTTTTCTTCAGAAAAGTAAATAATGGTGGATGGATGTTGTGGTGTGGGATGCCAAGCTAACAGGAGAGCGTTTTTCCAGATCCCACGCAGATCCAGACAGACGGAGGAGGTGAGTTGTTGCTATGAAACGTGCTCACAGTGAGCAAAAGAAGACTCTCAAAAGCCAGATTGTGTCCGGGGTTTTTTTTTTCTCCCTCCGGGCTCTTGTAAACTTTCAGTGACTCTGGAGTAAGATGAATGAAAGTCAGTCAGGAAGTTGTCAGGATACAGCAGGTCTGGAATAACGTCCTCTCTGGTTGTTTCCAAGCTGGTGAAAAGCACGCCGAGGCACGATCAGGATCAGATATAATCAGTCTGTCAAGTTTTGCGATAAATCGGTCGCTCTCCATGGATTTAAAGTGCGCAGTGAACTCTGACAGGTTGAATCCAACACTGGTCCCATTCATTTTTGTCGCATTTACTGTCTCACACTCGCACATAGGGCGTGATTATGTCTAGGAAGTGTTGGAACCTCTGACTTTTCCATTTCGACCAGAGGACTTACCTTCAAGTATCTTTAGTAAAACAAATCTGACAAGATCAAAGGATCCATACGCATTAGGGGTGGGACTCACAGGATACCTCACGAGACGTGATACATGGTCCATACCTGTGACTAAATGTTTTGCGCCTTTGTAGATCAGTAAGTTGTAATTCACATGTGTTAAAATTTCACTTGTTTTTCTCAAGAAATGTCATGTTTTATAAAAAGATACTTCTTTGAATGTGAAACAAAGGGAAACATTTGATGTCCTTGTCGGTCAAATTGCGCTGTATGTGGCCCCTGAACTAAAATGAGTTTGAAACCCCTGCTTTATTGTGTCTTAATTTGTTGATTAAAATATCGATATTTGCCCTGGGGTATCGATTATTTTTATTTAATGATTATTATTATGGTGATTTTAGAGTTTCATCCTTCTTTTCACACATGAAACACCTGATATCCTGAAATTGATGCAAGGAAAGGTCCTAAAGAGGGAACAAGTACACACACACACACACACACACACACACACACACACACGCACATGCGCTCTCTCATACATACACACAGGTTTGCACAGCTATTCATTATAGGACACTACATTGACTGTCATTTGAACAGCCTAAACAAAGCAGTATCCCTAACCTTAACCATAACCACAATTGCACACACACCTGGAGGGCAGCTGCACGTGAAGTTACGTCTCTCGCCTCCCTGTCTGACATCGGTGCAAGTGCCATTGTTGCGACAAGGTCGGCGGTGGCAGGCATCAAACTCTTCACAGAATATTCCAGTGTAGCCGTCCTCGCACTCGCAGAAGAAAGTGCTCTGCAAACCACACATTCATTTCATCACTTGTCAGATCAGCGAACCCTATCCAAATATTTTGGGAACATAGCAATTTCATAATACGCAGCAGTGACACAGTTTGATTGTCAACACTGAGGGGAATGATAATGAGAACCTGAGCAGAGAGACAACGAGTAGGTCTCAAGTAATTCTGATTTCATCTGCTGCAGCATGTTGTTTTTCAACCAGTCACCAAGGTTAAAGATTTATTTTAATCCAGAACCATGTGCATAATGGACCATCAGAAACAGAAACTGATTAATGTCCCCACAGGTAAAGTGGAAAAATATTCTTATATTTTTAATCCTGTTGTAATTTGTGACACTGGGCTATACTAAAGCGTGAAGTAAGTAGTTGTTGAATCCATTCTGAATACAAACACAACAAACTAAGGTGTTCTGAGGTGTTCTCACCTCAGAAGGCTGGGTGACACATTTGCCTTTGCCAGAGCACTGAGGGTCACTGAAGCTGCTGCCAGGCTCCACGCAGCTGCTGGCCTTCACCGTCAGGTTGAGACGCAAGATGACCTCCGGGGCTGTGGGGGCGCCCACGTGTAAAACACCTACAACAGACGAAAGGAAGGCCTTGTCATGTTTAGAGATTTTTTAATCATAGTTTACACACTGGCTGATATTTTGAAATACACGACCCCCTTGTGTTTTGAAATGTTAATTTGCAGTAACAAAGGACAAATACTTCACATGTCTGTACTTTACTTTATTTATATTTCTAGCAACTTTTACTTTTATTCCACTACATTTCCTGTAACTATCTTTGTTACTCGTTACTACCAAATAAAATCAGAAGAAGAGTTGGTAATGGCCTGTATTTATATAGAATTGTTCTAGTCTTGAGCTGCTTTACACCACAGTTTTCACCCATTCACATGCTCAACATGGTGTCTTGCTCAAGGACACATATAGACTAGCAGGGCCAGGAATTGAACTCACAGCCTTCCAGTTGACAGATAACTCACCATACCACTGAGCTACCATTTACTTCTAAAACTTAAGTACATTTCATAGCAGAAAATTACTTTTGATACTTAAAGTATTTGACATGTATTGTACTTAGGACTTTTACTTTGACCCATTTGCTATCAAATTTTGTCATATCAGTTCTGCTAGTTTGCTGGCTGAGGACAACCTGAATGTAAGAATAAACTGAATAGCCACCAGGGGGCGACTCTGCTGATGACAAAAATAACCCAGTTTGAATGGGAGTCTCACATGAGTTTTCCTAAGGATTTAATAGTCTTGATCACTAGTTTCAGGTCTTCAGTCGAACATGATCTCTATTGTAACTTGCCATTGAGATGACAATAAAGCACTGCACACATGATTGGACACCGGTGTGACTGACAGCTGGTATTTCAGGGTCCAAAACCTCAACACGGCACTGGCCAAATGGTGAATCTCACCAGCCTCCTCACTTTTCTCCACCACTATGCTTCATGACTAAATACCATAAGACAAATGACAATCCCATAACGCTGTACTTTTGTGTATTGCTAATTGTTAGTGAGTTAAATTACACACTTTCATATCCATTCACATGCTCAACATTTCTCTCCTTAAAAGCATTATAACCAAATACATTTAAAAAAGAATAGTGCATGCAGCTCTTGATAGTGACCAAACGAGAGTGTATGCTGCTCTGTTGTGCCTCTCACTTTAAGTCTTAAATGTCAGAACATCTTAGTGTGTCTTCAGTCACAGCTGACAGCTACACAGGCAAGGGGATAAAGAACATCCTCATAATAAATATTCACTGACATTGGTGTTTTTTTTTTTTACATCCCGATATGCGGCCAATGAGCTGCGAGTCCACCTATGACGAGACACCGATGACGTCAGCTCCTCCTCAGCCAATCGGAGAGCAGACAAAACAGCCCACAACCTCTGACCACATGATCGTCAGACCAATGACTGTGAAAGTTACACCTGCACAGTCACTGCTCCTTTTAAATTGTGAAAGCACATCATGGACAGTCAGACACAGTGACGTATGCAGGAGGAAGTGCAATGTCACTGCACGGCTCCTCCCTCTTCACTGACGCTCACAAGGTCACACACCTTCAGGAGTCTTCAGGTTTTCGTGCTTACACAAACACGGCAGTTTCTGTTTTTGAATCCTTCTCATTTCAGAGTCCGAATGCAGCAGCAGAAAGAGTAGAACAGCAACCGTGTGTCTTTGACCTTCTCCTGCAATCTGACATTCATTCTTCTCTGTTTTCTGTGTCCTTTCCTTATCTCACTCTCTCACATAATCTGTGTGAATCTCACTGTTAGAATACAGTTAATGCCTGAAATCCTTTTTCATTGTGCAAATATTGTGTGATTCTCCCCGGTGACACATGAAGTATAAATACAGTTTATTATCTTTTGATGTTTTTGACTCCCTAGTAAATGAGCTATTAAGAGATAGTTATAATTGTGTTTCTTCTTAGTCCTCTCTGTGGCTGTTGACTGATGACTATCACACAAATTGAATAAACTGTGAATTTTAAGTGATTTAAATGGGAATATGAGCAAAGATAACCAAAACTCCACTCTGTTGAGCAAATAATTGCCATATTCCACTCTCCTCCCAGTCACATGATTAACTGACCAGCTAGTTTCTTGCTTGAGCTCCAGAGAGAAGCCTAGTGAGAGGGTTGTTGATCCACACCAAACCAAAAATATATCTTCCTATGGCTCAAAACTTGAAAATGTCAGATATGTAGACCCTTTTGGTGCATTCTGGTAAACTGTGTCACAATTTGAAAAACTGGTTGACTGAGGAGTCACAGTCAGTGTAGAGGAGATGGGAGGCATCTTACTCAGGAAGTAGTTCTGCCCCAGAGGCAGCAGGTGATCCGACACCACCAGCCCATCGGGAGCCTGCAGGAACCACATCGTAGAACCGTTCGAAATAGACGAACGGAGGAAATCCTCCTCATTCAGACGCCAAAGTACGGGAGCTCCACTGGCATTCACCAGCACCCTGGCAAGAGAGACAAAGTCAGCGAAGGGTGTGATGGAGAGAGATTAATGAATTAGGGAGACTGTAATGATTGTGGGTTTGGTTTACACTTTGATCTTCAACAAATTGATGTCTCTGTCACCCAAGTCTGAGCTCCTTTTCCCAGCATTAGGACTGTAGGTTTGCAGCGTACATAACGGATGGTACCACATTTGTTGAGTTAAACACAATCCACATATTTCACTGAGTGTCGCATGTTAAATGTTAACAAAATCTGCTTCAACAAGCAACACTTAATCCTTGGCTATTAATACGGGAGCCAAACTTAACTCCCAAACATCTGCAGAAAGGAGATGTCAAAGAAGCTGAATTAGTATATAAGAATAAAATCAAACACAAGTTCTAACGTTTAGATCCACAGATCCACTTCTATTTTTAGTCCCTTTCAGAGCTTCAGAAAAGGCCTAGCAGGCACAATTCAGTTCAGGATGTACTCTGTAAGAATTTAATCTATTTTAGGTCATGTTCATTAAGTGAGAGTAAGTTGCAGAGTTTTTAAGTGGATCGACATGATGGCTGCTCCAAAATGTTGAGCAGGTCAGCAGGGAGCGGAGCCTGGAGGAGAATCTATGAGCAGGGACTGAACTTCATCACATACCGTCTGAGCGCAGCCACAGGGACATACACGAGGAGCTCAGGTTTCTCAGGACTTACAATCATTTTAACTTAAGTTAAAATGATTGGAATGGTGTCCTAGATTGGTGACTATTAAAGTTATTCAAGTTATCACTGTTGCCAGTCTTATTTTCATAGTTTTAACACTTGAGGCCTTTCCCATGCCCGCAAATGCATAGACATCGGTATACATGCACGGACATCGGTATACATGTATAGAAAGTCGGGATGAAGATGACAAAAAAATTACATTATGACCATGATCCAAACCCAACAGGAAGTTAAATCCATTTTGGATTGAACTTTAATTTTTTGGCCATTTTGGTGATTTCCCACCAATGATATTTGAACAAACTTGTCCTCGAGCTTTCGTCTGATCATCTTCAACAATACTAATAATAATAATAATACAATAATAATTATTCTTACCATTAACTAAATTAAAGGATCAATTAAATTGCTTTATAAAATGCTGTCTGTTTCTGTTATTGTTTGCTACAGCATGACAACCACCTCTCCTGCTGTACCGTTGGGAAGGAGCTGCATTTCATTAGCGGTGTATCTAAATAAATGTCCCCTTGAATTGCATGTCCTTCACAGCATCTGTGTGTGTTTAAGAGTCATAAATAATTATTCGGTATGAAAACAAAGCAGCGTTGGTTGATTAACTTTCACCGCGTGGCTCCCGGCCTGTGATCGTGAGCGGGGCTTTGAGTGGTGCCCATAATGAGGGGCAACATCTCGGGCATTCAACGGCAACCTTGGCCGCTGTTTGTGTATAATTCATTCATCGTGATTTACCGAACAACTGTAACACTGTTTGTGAGCAAACACACTGCGCGAGGCTGGAGCACACCTGGAGTGTTGTAACACTGTGTTTTCTGGGCCAGAGCAGGGTTATGAGGACATTCAAATGGAAGGTCATTAGTTACAAAAACTACAAGCTGTGCTCTATTGTCAACACCAGTTGCTCCATGTGGAGTACGTGGATACGATGCTGTGTCAAGTGGATTCTATTCCAGGAGTTTCTATATGAGGATAATGCAGTGTTCTGTACGGCAGGCGTTGCTATCCATGTTGATTAGGCTCAAAAAAGCTGCAACGCAGATTTGGTGGATTCTGTATATTTATATGTATATATATGTATATATATACACATATATATATATATATATATATATATACATATATATATATATATATATATATATATATATATATGTGTGTATGTAAAAATATATATATATATATATATACATCCATTTCCACAGGATGTGGAAATGGATGTTTATTACCTTTATCTCCACTGTCTTTGCTGCTGTGAGAATGTAAATGTCCCCACTGCGGGACACATAAAGGACTATCTTATCTCATACTCCATTTTAATATCAGCGATTTCTCACCAGGAGTTTGCTCGCTCTTATATTTCCTTGTAATCTTTGGGCACTGACTTTTACATGTATGGGCACCAGTGGACCTCCTCATATAACCTCAAGCAAGGTTTCATTCATACCGTCTTTTGCGCTAGCTTTTTTGAGTAGACTCAAACATAAGACTGAGTGAATGGTAAGTACTCATCTACTGCCTCCATTGTATCTGCACCATTGGCCTGAATGTTTTATGAGATCACTGCAGACACAAAGACAAATGTCCTACTGTGACAATCAAGTTGATCCTAAATCCCATCTTATCTTGCCTTGTTTTAATATAGGGTAAACGTTCCTGCAAATGAAGTTATAACACAACAAAAGAATGCTGTTTAAAAAGCCATATTTTGCACAGTTTATTTTTTTACACTTGTGTCTAAGTCAACGTCCAGATAGGAGGGGCTGGACTATGGGGTAGGATTAGACAACATCTGGCGGCGGTGACATTTGAAGTGTGTGCAATACTTGCTGTGTTGCATTCAGAGAAAAAGGAAAACAGAAAGAAAAAAAACGACTGTGGTGATAACTTTAGGTCAAAGGAAGAGGACTGGTTGGACTGTAAATCAATGAGGTAAATTCATCACTCCTCTCTTTCACTTGAGTGAAGAAGGCAGAAAAAAACAAAACACCACAGACTTTCTGTGAAGACGTCGTAAGGTGTTCCAGCTCTGTCCTCGGTTGTCATTCACTATGACTCACCACACAGTATAAATATTTTCATAATCCACAAGTCCCGACACTCGGTATCAGATCGGGCTCTGATCATTAAAATGTGTTGTGACCACAGCATGAGAGAAAGGGCTGAAAATGCAATAATAAGTCAAAAGATAACAGCAGGCCCTGGGTTAAATTCAAGGTTTATTACTGTCATGAGGCAAACCACCTTTAGGATATTAATCCACAAAAAAAGGGAACTCTTACTTTACAGCCGTCTCTTCAGGCACCTCCAGAGACAAAGTCAAAGTTCCTGATGTGAGCTCACACAGCTCCGGACTTATACAGTGCAGACCCTCTGTCACCTAAAAACAAACACACACCAACACACTTCTTAAATCTCAAATCTTAATTACATAGTCTAAAGATAAATCCACATGAGTTTAAGTTTATGAGTGGAAGTTATCTCACCCTCTCTGCCTCCCACGGCACCACCAGCAGCCTCTGCCCAGGTTTGGGTTGCCATGGCTGCAGAGTAGGAGGTGCCAGTGTTGTGGTGGAGGTGATAGTGGTTGGCTGTGGCGGCTGAGTGGCAGCAGCGGTGCTGGAGGTGACAGGAGTCGCCAGTTCAGGAGCAGATGGGGTGGCGGGTTCCCAGTCTGCAGCTGGGAGGTCCAATAAGATTTGATCACACCTCTCCCCCTCGTAGCCTTCACTGCACTCACAAGTGTAAGTCGGCTCCCCCTCCTCTCCACTGTCACTCTGGCTGCAGTTTCCATGGAGACAGGGGCTGCTGGTACAAGGGTCTGTGAAAAACTGGAAATGGGAAAAAAAGACAATAAGCAAAATCAGAAACAGAAGAGGTGGAAGGAACAAAATGATTATTATCGGACTACTGCGCAGAGTGTAGAGCTGTGGTTTGACCACTTGATTGGTTGGTCGGTCAATATTCTCTCAAGTGATACCACTAATCGTCCACTGAGATTTTAGTCTGGACAGTCCCAACGGTTATCAGTGTTACCATGTTTCATGGCTCAAATATAATCTAAAATCAATAAAATAATTTGTCTGCGTTCAGATTCTCCATTAGGTTTTAACCTGAGGCTTTGCTCGAGGCTTATTTAAAAACGTTTGATCCATAGTTGGTAAACAAATATCGACAAATATGGACAAACACTGGTAGGTGAAGAGGTGTTCAACTTTACATAAAGTTAATGGTGTAATGATTCAAAATTCTGCTTTTTATGTTTATTTAAAATTTCTTGAGAGGCTAATAATGGATCTAGTCAGAGTTGGAGTCAGTGAACTGAGATTTAAAGATAACGTTCCGCTTTTCTCCCCAAAACAGAGTGACTGTTTACAACCAAGTCAATGATGGTTTGCTTGACTTTCAGCTTAATATTATCTGTGGCCCAGTGAGGAGCACAAACATTTCCGTCTAACTGAGTCCTTTAACTGCTCTGACCCATCCTCTTTTCTCCATTTCTCACTCTTTCACACTTCATTTCAGCGTAAATATACAGTGCATATGCATTCATGTACACAAACTTGCATTCCGCTCCCAAACAATGTTTTTCCGATCATGCACATTTGAGAGAAATGTTCACTGACAGCTTCTTTCAGTCATGCTGGTTTCCTCCATGAATAATTGATCACATTTAAAGGGAAACAGGCCACTAGGACAGCTGAAAGTCAAAGAGGATAAGGCCAAGCTTGTGAAGGTCGCTGCCTGACTTTTGTTATTATTATGCTTAAGTGCCACTACAATGCAGCTCCGCCTGTACAATTTCAATGAGCTCATATCATAGTTTTATTAAAACCAGGGGAAAAAAACAACACCCTGAGAGTGTGTGAATAGAGAGCTGGAGATGATGCTCGCACCAAAGCTCTGGGTGCATACAGAAAAGAGAGAGAACAGAACAACAGAGCATCATTAACAGTCTGTTCACTCCACAACCAAGTCACGGCTCATTAGTGTTAATCTCTCTCAGGTTTATACTCACAATGCATCTATAAAATTCTCTGCACTGAAGCACAGCAAACGCAACAGTCCACTCTCCAGTTCTCAGTCTACTGAGCTCATCTCACACCACACGGCACCAAGGATTGAGTTCATCAACCTTTAGAGAACAGCAACGTCGGCTAATGTCGTCTGGGTTAGAGGACGCACCAGAGTCCAGCTGATGACCTCATGTCACTTGTGATTTCTCTGCCATCTAACTGTCTCCAAGCAGGCGGCACAAAATGTCGAAGAAAGAATAAAGAGGATGTGGCTCGGTGTAATCTGAAACCTGGGTTACACTAACTTTTAAAACATTTGTAACGGTTAGTTTTGCTAGAGCTTCCCAAGAGGAATTAATTTCCTATTATATGGGAATGTGTGTCTATCATTCTTTTCCCCTCGTGTTTGTGAGAATAAACAAAAAGCTTCACAGAAACTAAACGCGTAATATTGAAGTCAAAGTCAAAATGACAAACTTAATGTTAAATATATGTTAAATAAATATACATTTAATTTTTACTTATATTGATTTACGTTGATTTTTACAGATAGACACAGACAAATCAACTGGATCCATTAATTAATCAACAGTGTTTTAATTCTTTTTTTTTTATTATTAAAAATGCAAAACATTTCTGACCAAAATTATTTGGTAGACGTCACTTTGGTCTCTGAGAAATATTGATAACACCTCGTCCTATTTAATGAAAGTGATTGTGACAGTGAGATTGATGTGACTCCTCTCGATTTAATTACATGAGATTTAAATGATTTCTTTATTAAAAATCACTAGGTCATTACGTCAGCAAACTAGAATTTTCAATTTTTCAGTGTAGATGTTTTGGCGAGAAGAGAATTCATATATTAAGATCTGTTTTCCTTCATCCTTTCCATGTTATTCTTCAGAAGTGAACAGTCCATAATGGACAAGCTAGAGTAGCTGATAACAACCTACTGTATCTATATTCACACACTGACTAACAAACACAACACAAAAATCCTCTGGAGCTAAAGTAATTGCATCACAAGTGGCTGTGACCTATATTTGCTAATTCCGGGTAGCTGCCCTGAGGAGGAAGAATCAATAACAGGCAGATGGAGAGAAACAGTAAAGCTATTTAAAATACGGGCATCATCAGTTTAAGCTGCTGGAGGAGATGGATGAGTCTGTTCTTCTGATGTGAGCATCACACACAGACACATGTTTGACATGTCATGCGAGTGCACACGTTACAGCTGCAATATTCTGCATCACATGATATCTGGAAACAAATATCAACCGTGTAAATGTATGGTAGACAACTGACATATCTTGCACAGAGACTGATGTTACATCCCTTAACACAACCAGGAATTTACAAACACAACTACGGTCTTGTGTTAAGTCTTCAAGCCACAACCTTTTCCATGCCCTTGTGCACACTGTGGTTTAAAAGGACTGGATTCAAATATGGAATGAAGGAGGCACAGATGGAGTGAGGTGTGATGGAGTGATCAGAACTTCAGCTGTGAGGTTATTTATTTAGAGCATCTTAACAAATGAAACTCAGCTAATGGTTTATTTAATTTAGCAGCGCCACATCACCGCCTCCATAAAGAAAACACATCGGTGATGCATCCACAAATGGCTGAGTAAGAGTGTTAAGAAAGTGCAGTACATGTGGTAAGAGCATGAAATGCCCATTTTCATATTTAAAGCTGAAAGTCTTTTGTTGAGTTCAGCTGAAAATAATTTGCTGAGTGTTTGAGACGGAGCAAGCGGACGCTCTGTACCAGCACACTGACGAAGATGTCACTGTGATGCAATTCCCCCCTGGGTAAGTATTTCTGATTCTGATAGAAGATTTTACTGACACCTATATTCATTAGGAGGATGCAGCTAACAGACTTGATGAGCTGAGTCAATGAAAAAAAATCAGAACATCTAAATAAAGATGATTTTTTCACTCAGTTGCAGACTTGTTTTTATTATAAAAAAAAGTCCATCGTTTCCATCTGACCACTGAAAGAGTCCACACAGAGAAATTCTAATTTTGAAAGTGCCTCCTTGGCTTTGTTACATCCCTCCATACAAAATGAGAGTTGCATTGTTTTGCAGCCTGCAGAAGAGTGAAAGCCTGATATTGCACAGTGGGTGGTGCGACATAAACAAAGACCATTAGTATAAAAGATGATGCACCGAGGAAAAACAAAGCAGCACTGTGATGATTTATCTAGTGCTCCACGGCGATCGTGTGCAAAACTGATGTTACATAAAAGACGAGCTGCGAGCTTTGACAAGAACTCTGCAAAACAGTCTTGTTTTCAGCCCCATTAAGAAGGAGCATTATGTAATCCTTTCACAGTGCAGCCTCCTCCAAATAACTCACCATCACAACTCTCTTCTGTCCTAGTTCATGCACACACAGCAGTTTACTTCTTACCCCTGCAAATTCAGGCAATGCACACTGGGAGGAAATCTCATAACTCCAGCTACTGATCTTTACATGACAGTACAGTGCAATATTCTAAAGGTGTGAAAAGTCATATAGGTCATATTATGGTTATATAATCTTATTTGCAATGCAATTTCCAGTTTGGTAACAACATGTAATAAGGATGTAATATTTAAGTAAACCATGCTAATTCTAAGGTAAACAACTAAAAGCAAGCTACTAGCTTGGTAATGATAATCACAACAGTGTAATACCTTTACATGAAAAGGTTTCTATTGTTATTACCACGCCTCTACGTATTATATGTGTATTATATATACACATATAAATACAACAGTTTCACCATAATATTACTTTATTACAAAATGATACCACAATTTATCATTATTGACATGGTACTGTGATATAAAGTGTTACCGATCTTTCTTTAATGCACTGATCTTTCAGAGTCTGACCTCACCGATACTGTTGTGGCTGAATGGATACAAGATATAACCTACATAAGTGCTATAGTATATAAATACTGACTATAAGATGAGTGACATCTTGCATGAGTTCAATAACAGTGCTTTCAGACAGACATGGTTCTGGCTCTGGTGCCGTTCTGGAGCTCGGTGCTTTCTGGGCGAACCAGCCCGCGTTCACAAGTTTAACCCAAGTGGGCGGACGTTACTCAGCATTATTCAGGCAGGAGTCAACACAACACTCGCAAAAATCTCCATACTTCCTCAACGTCTTCATCACAACCCAGAATAATACACGCCCACTGATGATGCCACAGTTCGCATGGAAGAACCACTACTATTTTTTTTTTGGGTTCCAGCTGAGAATCAACTTTTCAGGTTCCAAACATTTTTTTTTTTTTTTTTCAGTTTGAACACGGCGACCAGTTCAAAATTAGGTCAGGAACCACAAATCTGTGGAAGGGCTAAGAGTGGGTAGCAATAGGGCGAGTTGTCCTTCAACTTGAAAGTTGTGGGTTCAGTTCCTGGCTCTGCTTGTCTACATGCCAATGTGTCCTTGGGCAAGACATTTGACCCCACGTTGTTCCTGACGGCAATGCCGGCAGCATGTGATAGTAAACACACTGCACATGTAGATGCACTGTATAAATGCACATGACTAGAAAAGTGCTATGTAAATACAGACTATTTACCATTCCTATTTATAAGCCTTCTCAGTCTAATTCCGGTTTCTAAAAACTGCATTTGACTAAAGAGATTTTGATGTGGACAAGTTCAACAAGCTGCTGTAAACCTTCAACCCCGATAGAGCGCGACCTGTGGCTGTTTGATTACTGCAGTAAACCGAGTGCTACATTTCACCATTTTACCAGCCACTTACTGGTGATGGCCGACTCATTTAAGTAGGAGGTGATGAAACTGCGTAGGCTCGTTTTAATGAGCAGACTGTTCAAATCAATACACGCACTTAATTAGTTGAAAGAGCAGTGATGACACAAACTGCACATGTCACGGGAAACATACACAGTAGGAGACGTGACAAGTTTCACACTAAGTGACTGGGTAGAAGATATGAAGGGAGGATTAACTTGTTAAGAGGACGTAGGACGTAGTTTGAGAGTATAAATCCAAAAACTGAATAATACCGGATCATTTTTTGGGGGGGGAAATTGCTTTTTGAGGCTTGTACTGTCACTGTCAAAAGATAAACCACTAACAACTGTCAGCCAGACTTTACTGGCTAATCTTAACTGTAACAAAACAGCTTCTTTCATTAAACAGGAGGGTGAAACGTTGTCAGATACACGCGTCATCTAGCAGAAATATTGCATCACTAACAGGCACGACAGAAGAGAGACTGGTTTGTTGTGATGCAACAGACAGTTAATGAAACATGCAGCAGACCATGGACCATTGCATCAAGCAACAAATGTAGATTCATAGATGCACGATCCACAACACGAAAATCCTGTGTATCAGATCATGTCTGGCATCTTAGTTTAGCGTGACGAAATACTAATTATCGCCGGGATATCGCCGGGATCGGAGGCGGATTTGATTGATGTCTTTCATTCTAATAAAGATCACAGATAAAGGACTGAACTGACACTTGGTTTTGTTAAAGGCTGTAGAACAATCACTGCATGTAGCTGTTTCAGGTGTTTACAGGAACATGTGATGAAGGTGTTTGTTTTCTTGCAACTTGCAAACTATATGACTTGATTTGTATGTTTTATGTTCTTGTATTGTGTGTTTTATATTACATTTTTCTTGTTTTTATATTGGTTTTTTTTCTAGTTAACATCATTTTTTATCATAGAAATAAATTTGGATTGGATCGAAATGTCATCTACGATTAAAACTTAGTACTTATATTAATATATAATATTCAAGTATGTCACCTACTTTAATTTGCCATTCTGAAGTAATCTGTAGGAGGCCCTACAAGAAAACTACTTTATATCACTTATCCTTTGACATTTGCAGTGGACGCTAAAGCCAATCATAGTATTAGTAATTTGTTTGCACATGCACCAATTAGTGATAGTGAATTTGTCCTCTGCATTTAACACATCCTTAATACACACCAGTAATGAACACACAAGCTGTGTACAGAAGTGGGCAGCACTTATCTGCATCCAGGGAGCAATGGGGATTGGGTGCCTTGCTTACTGGCATCCTAGCACATGGCCCATCATTGAACCAGGATTGAACCCGCAACCTTCCAGTTAAAAGCCCAATTCCTTTCCTCTTGGCCATGGGCTGCCCAAGCTGTCATGAGTAACATCTTGATCTCAGATCTCCATCAGTCAAATCACCATCAAAAAGCAAGTCAAGCAGTAGAAAGACAGACTTTTTGATTGGCAAGAGAGAGTTTTTTGATTTGTGACCTCAGTTTGATATCTTCATCCAGCACCTGAGGATGTTTTTGTGGATACACATATTCTACACTCTTTGCCATCGGAGCTATAAGGCCAAGCCCAGCTGTCACTGTGCAAGAAGAAAGGCCAAAATAGAAAAGACAAGCAACCCTTCATCCTCCGTAATTAATTCAAAGTCTCCAATTAATGTGTGTATTGTGATAACCATCTAACCAACCATTCACCTCACTTTCATCAGTGAATACTTCACACTTGTACTGACTGTATTATTCGACATGCTGCTACCAGAGTATGTCACATAGATCAATCAGGCACAGAAACATCCAGTGTTCCACTGAAAGCTCCATCGTTTCAGGTTACGATGATGCATTTTTTACTGCAGTCTTGACTTGAAGGAATATCAGCACAAACCTGATGTGACTTGATGTCTACCAGGGTCTGATATTTCATGTTTTACTGATGCTGTTAACAATTGATGCATTGAGAACAGTCCGAATACTAAGCATCTATTTGACAAGCGTTTGGAGACTGGAACATTACATAATCAGGAACAGAACAACTACAGGGAAAGAAAATACTACACTGCAACGGGTGTTGGGCCATGTACATACTAACTATACTACAGCATGTATAACTACATTCATTTTCCTACACAGACAGTTGTGAAACACGGTTTAGAAATTACTGCCAGAACTATATCAGCCAGGGAACAAATACTGTATAATTATATCATCAACCATACAGCAATTAGGCACAAGAACAAAATGAAAGTTTCATACAGTCAGCAGTCATTTGTATCTCAAATATGCTGGACGTAATGAGCACTCGCAATCCAGCAAAAACCAAAACATTTAACTTGTGATTGTGACAAAATAATATTTTTCATTTTTCACACAGTATTCTCTCATGAGGTTTGAGCCCTGGGATGTGAGCCGATAAAACAAAGAGATATAAAGTAAGACATTCAGAAAATCATGGAGCATTATTAACATATTAATAAGAATGTGATTCATGTAGTCATTGTCTTCATATATGTTAGTTTCCAAACAAATGGGAGACAAATGAGACGTTACATCACAGGGATTTAAATGCAGCTGAGCGGCCAAAATGGACCAAATGATGTGTAAAAGACCAGATAAACTGAAGAATAAGAAATCAGCAAAGCAGAGAAGTGGTCCAGACAGAGGGTGAGGAGGACACAAGCAGCTTTTGTTGTTTAAACCCAGAGTGAACGCAGTCACAGACACAAAACCAGCTGTATCCAGCGAGATAGATGGACTTCAAAATGCCTGATACTCCACAAGCAGTTTAGATGAGCACATTATGGCCTTGACGTTAAAGGGACTCACATTTACCAGTAGCAGCCAACCAAACCAAATCCAATTTTAGCTCAAACATCACCTCATGCAATCTGTTGCCTGATTTTTTTTATCGACACAAAACCCCTCCGCCAACAGTTTAGCAACTTTTCTCCTGCCTCTGACAGCAAGCGTCAGTCATGCCCACCATCAAGCAAAAGGGATGCATGCTGTACATGCGAGTCCTCCTTAATGGCTGACTATGCAGTGGAGAAAAACGTGTAACTTTCCTGTAACAACTGACTGATGATTCAAATGCAGACACCAACAAAGTGGAGATGACGCAAACACAAGGGGGTCAGTGCACAGGCAGTCCAAAAAATATAGCAAAGGTATAAAAACCTGTAGGCTGAAGTTCCAAAACTAAGCAGGTCATACATGAGGAAGTCATCCGATACAGAACGTTGGTACTCTTACTTAAGAGGAACAAGATGAACTGGCAGAAAATGAAAGGTGAGCATTGGCTACATAGTGAGGTGAGTAATTGACCACAGCTGAATCTAATGGGGGAGGAGCAAGTTATCAAAGGAAGTAAAGTCATCTGTAATTTGAAAGTTACCAAAATAAAACAGGAAGTGAGCTCGAGCATCAGCCAACAAAACGTGTTATGCAAATGTGCCGACACAGATCAAATATTTAGCTCAAGCACAACGAGGCTCTAATGGAGCGTGTTTTGTGTCAAGAGTACACCAACAATGGTGCACATCACCATCTCTAAGCACCTCTGCTAACTTCTTTTAGCTGCCAAGCATCAAGCCTCTCAATGCAATCTGCCCACAACACAAGAATGCAGGGTCTAAGTAGAAATAATCTCTTTAGAATTCTGCCTCTCTGACTGTTGTCTTCTTTATGCCATCAATATTAACTCAATCATTTTCAAAAGACCGCGTTTAAGCAATATCCTGTCTGTCTTAGAGCTGACGTTACTGTCGTTTTAATGCATTACTGTCAGAAAACTTGCTCAGCATGAAGCCCCTGATGCTGCAGCCTCATCAGCTCAGCTGTCGGAGCAAACACAGCTCAAAGACACGTTGACCCATTTTTATTATGGCCACGATTGCATGAGCAGGTGAGTGTGAAGGAGCCGCTCGTCTGTTTTGTCACCGTCCTTCTCCTTTTAAGTCTTTCTCCATCACGGTTAGTGAACCAGAGATATTATTTTTGGATAATAAAAGGAGCACAGACCTCAGTATTATGACAGCAGAACAACAATGTCATCTTTGAAGTCTGTTACAACTGAATGAGTGTTTTATGATCTAAAGAAACAGAAACAGATCACTGACTGACACACTTTAGAAACCATCGGGAAAAGGGGGGAACAGTCTCGAGGCCTTTGTTTGCACAAAGTAGACAGATTTGAATCAAATTGACTGGGAACAGAGTGACAGCTGTTGAGTGAGATATGAGCTGAGGTGAAAACAACCAAAGTATGTAGTTCCACAAATAAATACTGTTGTTCACATGACAAAACAGAAAAAGGATTCTCATCTGACCTTAAAAGTGAGATCACTTAATCATTTTCATTGGAAAATTGGAAGTGGAAGTCAAATAGGAAGTACAGAAACACTGTTTCTTCAGTTCCTATGAAAATCCACCTCTGCTGCTTCACCACCACGAACTGTGAACACCGTTACTCTGCCGCATTGATCTCCTTAATACTCTGTGTTCTCCTTTCAACGAGAAAGAAGAGGCAGTTACTGCTTAATGTCGGGGTATTGCATTCTGCACCAAGTGGTGTTTCAGCATTTATTTTAACACAACCATTTTGGGAAGAACATTAAACTGGAATGAAGAGACTCATCTCTCAGTCCTGCAATCTGTGCTGTGATGAGCGTCTTGTGAGCTGAGGGAAGGAGTCCTCGGGAGACGCAGATGTGTTAAACTGAAGCATTTATTACAGACTCGTACAGATGTTGTCAGCTGGTGTACAAAATGTAATTTCACGCCCAAATCTACGGGTCCTCTGAGGGAAAAGATAAACCAACCGTTTCACACATGGCTCCAGCTGGCACATCGCAGACGAGACGGTTCAATGAATCTCAGTTATACGTGTGACACTTCCGCCAAGCAAAATCTGAATATGAAGTCGTCTTTCACATTGTAACCACGTCTTATGTGTCTTAAGCCTGTCTGCTCCTGACACTTCCATGAAGTGCAAACTTTCCCTCCATCATGTGTCTCCATGCAGCCGAGGCCCACACATTCTTGTCTAGAGGTCAACAGTGAACATGAATTATCGCCTGACTCAACAATTCCTATAGCTCAGGCTCACGCTAAGGTTTTTCTGTGTCTTAAGTGATGTTTTATAATTAAGTTAAACCACCATCATACCAACCAAACAAGGTGTTTTTATCGCTTTGTTCACTACGCTCATGTGACAAAACAGCAACAAATGCAAACATGGGGCAAACATATTAGTAAACAGCTGCATATTTAAACATTACAGACAACATTTAAACATAAATAATTAATTCAGAGGAAAATATTCTGTCAAAATACTCGTTTTTGTTCCTGAGAAAAAGGTTAAACTGTCGATTTACTAAATGCCCCTCTCTTTATTTCCAAACAGATATTGTCTAACTGTTTGCCATCTGGTGCTTGGCTCATAGTATACTGTGGCTTTTCAGATACTCGGCAATGAAAACAAACTCGTAAAGCACATTATTGATTATAGCGAAGCCAGCTGGAGGAAGATGGATTACACCCATTCACTCTAAAGACCTGTCAAGTGATGTCACCACAAATACTCACTCATGAGATACTTAAAGGCCACATTGCTCTCCTCTAGGAAAAATGTTTATCCTTAAAATAGATTTCGCAGTAAAACTTTAGTGTATATGCTAATGCCCGCGTCAGTAGATTGAGTTAGAGCTGTATGTAGCATCCAGCGGCAACGTGATGAGAGCAGGGCAGAATAAAGATTCATTATCATTTTTAAAAAAATATATACTTAATCACTCGACAAATCACTAATAAAAAGTGATGGATGTAGTAAATGTATTATATTGAGATGAAACTGAAAGACTGACTTTACAGCTTTTTGTAACCTAAAATGCCTCACTATACCTCTTTAAAATTTCCCAACATGAGGAGAAGAAAAACGAGGGTCTGCAGTGAGGACGTGTTAAAATATAGATGCTGAGAACAGAGAGGACGTTGACGACAGACTTGCAAGTGTGGAGGCTTTTCTCCCAGACAGAGACGCAACACGGGGAACGCCAGCCAGGGTTAACTGACACTAACTACTTTACGGTCCATTATTGTGGCTTTGTCTTCTCCTCTAATCATGTCATAATTCCCTGGTGTTACTCTCAAGCAGAGCACACGTTTAGTTCCAGTCTCCTCCTGTGGCTAGCATACTGGAATTAACTAAAAAAGGTTCAGTGTTTGTAAGGCCTTGTTTAGACTGCAGCCCAAATTGGATTTTTTAGCATATCAAGATTGTTTCGAGCTTGATTTTGGCTCAGTCTAGACAGCTAAAAAAACACAGGAGATCCAAAGATTATTCAAACCATATACAGATACGGATATACAGATTTTTACAGATCTGAAAAGTGTGTGCACAACTCGAACAGCAACAGCAACAGCAGCAATGGCATAGATCCGGAGAGTTAATTGGAGGTGTGTTAAACGATCGACACAGTGGAAGACAATGTTTTAAAACTCAGAAGAAAGTTTGTGCTCCGCATAACCAGATGGGACAGAAACAGGCACAGATTTAAACTACTTTTTTTTATTTTCCGTGGTGTGGCCTGTGACTATAGAAATCCATGTGGGAGACTATGCCAATATGGACCGGATCTGATCACTTGCAATACATAATGTGAACACTTGGATATGTGCAAAATCGAGCAACCACAACCCTGCAACATTTTCAATGGAACTGCCGTATCCAGTTGAAATGCTAATGGTTGATGCATACTGCACCTCAAACAGTTTTCATAAATATTATTTCCCAGAATTTGAATCTTGACAAGCGGCCAATATTTTCCAAAATCATATCCCTGACCAGTCTACGATAAAGACAATCTGCCGCAATCAGGTCCATGTCCATTTAAGTCGTTGTACAACCTAGTAGCACAGGACGATGCTTGAGTTGTGGCCAGAAAGTGTGTCTTTGTCCACACACACCTTTTAATGTTATCTATTTGTGCACATCAAAGCATCTTCCATCCCTCGCTCCCTCTCTGTCTCTGAAACTTCCACATCACTTCCCGGTCCAGTGGCTTCAAAGAGGAACTTCTCTTTTAAAATTTGGATCCGTGAAGCCTCCACAAATGAGGCAGAGCACTTTGATAAATCTCAATCATGCCCTGATGCATAAAGAGATGTAAATGAAGGAGCACTGAAAGCATGCCAGTCAGGTAAAATGACCCTTCATGATCATATCCCACTGTTCAGTTGTGTCAAATTTGGGTGAAAATAAAAAGTTTTTCATACATGTAAAAGCTGCCTGATTGTGTGAATTGATGTTTTAGGATTTGATGATAAGTGAAGGCTACGTAGTTTCTCCAACATGGGATATTCCGCTGCAGCATGTGACAACATTTTTCACACGGTAACAAAAAAAATGTGTGCTTTCTGTTCTTCTGTACATACACGTCTTCATGTTCGTTGTTATAATTTAATGGAGCCTCACATTTTTTCCCCCTGAAATCTGTCACTCAAAAGCCAACGCACAGCAAGAGGACACGTCTATTCCTTAAGGTCTCTGTGCTTTCATCAAATTACATTAAATAACCTGCCATGATCGCTCACCATCACTCAAAAGACAATTACGTTGTACCTCTGCCAAACGCCAAAACAGACAGACAGATGGGCGACTTGGCCAAGACATGAAGAGTAGGAGGAGAGGAAATGAGGAAAGCTAAGTATGAGGAGAGTGATGTAAGAGATCAGGTTTATGGATCCAAGTAGAACTCAGGCTTCAGGGAACTCACGTGTCTGCTCTGTTATTCAGACAGGGACTAAAATGGATAAGGGTGTATTTATCAGACATTGCACATGCAGCAGATGGGCTGACATAGAGGGAGTTTTTTTGTTTTTCTTGTTGTTTTGCTGCATCTCTTAAATGCAGATTTCGCTGTCACGTTACAATGAGTCAATATGTGTGATGGATTATTTCTCAAGTAAGGACAATTAACAGTATCACATTTACCTTGATTAGCTTTCACCCTGCTCTGTCAGTGTTTTTACTGCTGTGTTTTCACTGTCACAACAAGAACAGGCTACAGCGCTTGAGATACAGTTTTGTGCAGGGTGAAATATTTCGTCAGTATTCAGATTATTTCAAATACTGTGCTTTGCTGCACACGCAAAATCCACTCAATATGAAAAAAGACCTCTAACAGCCCCTAGCTGCTGAATTTGAACTAATATTTAAGGTAATTTCAACATGAGTGAGCTAACTTGATCATAAAATTACTTTCAGTTTGTCATTAAAAATGCTGTCTTTATGGGCAACCAGGAGATTAAAAGTACCAAAGGCTCAGACAGTAAGGACACTTAAACAGGATTTAAATGATTAAAGGAAACAAAAATAGGCACAACCAGACAAACACAGATGAAATGGAATAATTCATATTCAAATACAGCTAGAGGATTATAAAATGTGAGTCATTTCCCCATATTTAATTAATGAAAAGACAGTGGCAAAAATAAAGTGTTAATCCCTGATTTAAAAAAGCCTATCACTGAAAAACACCTCAGGTTTGTTAAGACATGCACTGCAAAACTAAACGCTGATTTTTCTGTGTCAAATCTGGATTTTGGGAGCAGCAGTGAGACAAACTGAGACATCTGGGAGGTTCATAACAGAGCAGTAGACCGGGGATCTATTTATAAACCATATGCTAAACAAGAAGTCAGCGTCAGAGACCTGAGAACTGGACTCATGTGATCCGATCTCTTTGTGAGGACTCCAGCTGTGGTGTTCTGTATCAGCAACTCTAATCATCTTTCTCACAGCGACCCTTTAAAACAGGGTTACAGTAATAATAATAAAATGCTTCTGCAAGTTCTTTTTGAAACAAGTACTTTAAACGGATGATGCTGCAACTCTCTAAATTTAGGTCTGAATCTGTGTTTTGAGTCTAAAGATAAATTGGGACAAATCTGGTCTAAACTTTAAACTAGATTCGTGCATGACTCTGAAAAATAAAAATGGAACTAACTACGGTAACTGACTGACTGACTAAAATTAAAGAGAATTGTGTGACATCCAACACTGATTTGTTAAATGCACTTACTAAGCACTTGTCCCCTGTGTCACTGGTGTATAAATCTGTAAGTTAGCTGCATTATTTACATTTTTTGTTGATGTTTTATCTATAACCTGATTAAGAGCATACATGTTTAACAGAAAAGGCCCCAGGATCAAGCCTTGTGGAACTGTGCTGTGGTGCTGTCGAATACAAATAACAACAAAAACTTTATTTTATTTTATGAATTTGATTTCCTTACTTACTGATATTCCTCACCATGTCTCCTACAAACAAACACATGTCCAGTAAGTTGTCAAATGCAAACACCAACCTTAACTACTGCCCCCTAGTGTCCACTAGTGGAGCTTGCACACTGTAATGGGAAATCGTCTGGGCTTTTGAGTGACACGACACATTACTTCAACAGCCACATCAATACTTAACAGAGTGGAAGACTAAAGTAAAGGCTTTATTGAAAATACTAGCTTTGGGTTTTGGCAGCGTAAAGACTGGTGAACCATAAATTACCATCCATGTGCAATGTCTGTGCATACTGTGTTTTAAACAGCTATGGTGAGAGTGAAGGCTTATAACCATCCTGTGTGAAAAGAATTACATCGAGAGTAGATCTTTCACAGTTACAGACAGATGGCCTCACGAGATTTCACCCATATTTTAACAGTATAGCAGTGGCAGCGCTGGCTCAGCAGCTGTTTTTCTGCATTCTCTCTCTCTCTCTCTCTACTGCTGATTTCTCCAAACCATTCGATCAGATAGAGACTCTGCTGTGCTACACAGAAGACTTAATGGTTTGGATGGAAGCCCTCCTTGTGGCTTTTAAGCTGTTTCACTGTGTGACATGCTGTTTCATTATTACTTCCTTCATAAAACGTTATTACCCACTGTGATCCGAGTTGCAGAGGGGCAGAAACATTAGTTATTATTTGTTTCAGTACATTTAGTGAAACAAGTTTTTAGAGACACCGGGCTGTCAGCTGGCCACAGCTGGTGGACATGGATGTCATTAATGGCTGTTTAAACACGTTGTTCTCTCTGACCTATACAGACAGTTCCTTGTAAAAGAAGATATCCACTGTATGAAAGAAAACCTACTGTGGACATAATTGCATAATGCTGGCATAAAACAAGCAGTTTCTGGAACTAAATCAAACACGTGAGGTGTCTTGAGGCTCTTGTCCCTTAAAGTAAATTAAGGTGCATGGTATTTATTTCACATTTTATTGTTTTTAATAGCTACATGAAATGGCACTTCACGTCAGGCTAAAATTGACCTGTTCCTGGTCCTGCTGTCACAGGGAATTAGTCATGACAATGCTGAAATGTAACATCCTGTTCCATTTATCATCTAAAAATGTGAGGTAAATGAAAACCACTCAATCCACCCACCTCCTAGGAAGTCAGGTAATGCCAATCAGGCCATTGTGCAGGCCGATGTGAAGAAAAAAAATAAACTGAATCACACCAAGAGGAACATTGAAAACATGTTACAACACCTACAGGCTGTGCTGAATGTGGAGCCACATAATTAGCTATAAGCCCTTCCTGCAAAAAAACAGCCCTCAACAATGAGCACCGGAAGTAGCTGCTTGATGCTGTTCTCCACCTGTTGATCTGCTGGCTCCCTGCGTCATTGCTCTGTTGCCATGGTGACCTTACAAGAGGAATGTGGGCATAGCAATGAAAATTTGGCCTTGTGCTGGGAGCTGACACTGGACATACATTATCACTCTCCTCCCACAGGCTTTGTCCCAGAAGAAGAAGAAGACGAAGAAGAATAAAGTGTTTTTTCTGAGGCACAACAGTGAGTCTGCAGCTTTTCATTTTGCTTGAAGAGATTTACAACGCCGCCCATAGAACACTTTCAAAGGAGGGATGACAGGATGGATAATCAGGACTGGCAACATCAATTTGTTTTTCCTTATGTTACAAAGAAATACAGAATGATGTAACACTGTCACATCTATATATATATATATATATATATATATATATATATATATATATATATATATATATATATATATATATATCAAACATTCTGACAATTGTCTATTACTGTTGTGTAATACATCCCTGCTATAATAACATGCCCTTTTTTCCATATAATAAGGATCACAATGCCAGCTGATACAGGGCAAAAAGCGGGGTACACCCTGGACAGGTCACCAGTCCATCACAGGGCCACAAACAACCATCCAGTCTTACACCTATGGTCAATCATTTTTGAGTGTCTAACTTGCCTAATCCCCAAATCAAAGATGTTTTTGGACTGTGGGAGGAAACCGCACAAAACCCAAGGAGCGAACACGCAAACGCCATGCAGAAAGCCCTGGTCCTGACCGGGCCGCGAACCTGGGTCTTCTTGATGCAAAGGCAACAGTGTCTGACCACTACATCAATCGTGTGGCCCGCGAATCAAATCAAATCAAATCAATTAAAAAAGAAGCTGTACACTCCCACTGAAAAACATTGATTGACTGCTGACCAGTAAGGTTTGATGTGATCAGAGTGGAGCTTTGGGAGGAGGAGGTGGATGAATTAGCAGGAGACAGTTGATCCAGACATGATTGATTTATCACAGCATAGACTTTGACTGTTTTGCCCCCCCAACAGCTTTAAAGGTGCTGTCCATAATTGGTTTTTAAAACACATTGTACCTTATTCTTTTAAACCTTTCACATCTTGATAGGAATGCATAAATAAAGTTGTCTGGAGGGAAAACAAAACAGGAAAATGGTTGTCTGGCTATCTTGCAATAAACATGACCAATAGTGTAGCATCCCTGGCTGAAAAATGGTCTGGCTCCTGATGGTTCAGAAAGCTTTATTTAACACTTAATTCACTCCAAACATGAACATGCCAAGAGCTGGTAAAAAGAGAAAATATTCCATTTTTAAGTTTTAACTCACATGAACATAGGAGTTATCGCCCTTTAACTCCTCTTTAGCCCTTTTTCGTACACCCTAATATAGGAATATTGCAATAAAATGTGTAAAACAAAACATTATTGATTGATTATTGATTAATTGTGCATACTATAATGATATGTTTCCTTGCAAAAGAGTTAACTGTGCAATAACTCACATATAGGATGATGCTGACGTAATAATGAAGTGACGCTACTAGCATATCATTCACATTCACATGGAACTCTATAAAGTACTAACTGGGATTAAAAACAACTCAAAACACACACAATACCAAATAAAACATATACAGACCTTGTGCCCTCGTCGGCTCGGTGCAAATCAAACCAAAAGTGCTTGAGACTACGTTTGAAGCTTTAATTGGCTCCACGTTTCTCTCGTGTTTTGTACTACTTCCGGTATTTTAGCATTTCAAAATAAAAGCATCACTTTTGAACACATGACTTACCACAATAAAAGTAAGACAAAATGTAGTTCCTTTGCAAATAATAAATGTTTGGATTGTCACAGCCAGAATCTCTGGAGCAAAACCTACTAAGAGAAGAAAGTTCACCAGTGTGTCTCTGCACAAGAGGTGACTTTAGATGAGTATATTTTAAATACAATTCCCAACAGACAGCCACATTTTCCACAGTGTCTCACGCTCTCCTATCAATGAGCAGACAGGCCCAGCTGTTAATACCAGCTAATCTGTGTGTCTGTGCCTGAAGCTAGTCACTGCGTCACACATCGTCTTTTGTCAGAGTTTGTCATTTATTTATTTATTTAATTTGAGTTAAGCTGTGGTTTATATTCTGCGGCTGTAAGAGAAGACATTCATGACACACACACACCAGTACATACACACAGTGTGCCTTCTCAATAACACACAGAACATGTTACATGTGACCAAATTAGGTCACCAACATTAGGTGTACGTTGCCAACATTAGTGGGTGACGGGGATCACCACGACCATCAGTAGATTAATACCACACATACATAACAAAAATATCTGTCTCTATTTTATTTTATGTATCATACATTCAGAGATCTATAAAGTCAAGCAATGTCTGTCTGTTGTTATGTAACTGATTGAATGAGTACTGCCCTAGTTAGTTTATTAATACAAATATTTGTTAGTATTCAAATTCTAATATTGTGATCAATGTAGTAGAAGAATTTGAATACATATTTTATTTAAAAAAGAAGGAGAAAACGTGCAGCTATTAAGTGTTTCTATTATTTTGTCAACCATATTTATGTCTGAATAACAGAACTCCCTCTGTGTAATAAAGATTTGCACATTTGCACAAAAACAAACACAGAGAGACGCACAGAAACCTCCCTAATGCCACAGTATAGGTTCATTAATATAACAGCAGCAGCAGCAACAACAACAACAACAACAACAACAACAACAACAGAGACTAAGCATTAGAAGTGACAGAGCAATGATGATTTCAGTGCAGAGGGTTATTAGTGGATTGAGTTACTCACAGTAAGAGCTTCTCTGCCCTTTTTTCTTACATTATGTGGATGGTGATACAGCTGACCGCTCTCTTTAAGCTAAATATAGCAACAAGGCCAGACCAAAAGCATTTAAAAATATTTTTTTCTCTATCCAGGACAGGGGAGGGAAGCCTCGCCACCAGACACAGACAAGATGAAAGCTCATTTCCTAATGAGTGACAGTGAGTCATAAGAAAGAAAGAAGAGAAAGTACAGGCTGCAGATGTGAGCTGACAAGAGTACAGAAAATAAGAATACATCTTGTCAAAATATTTTGTAAGACACTATATTTTTTTTAATTTATGGCACCAGTGAGTGGGATCTCTCTCGTGAACTGTCAGTGGTTGGTTGTCATGTGACACGAGTATTTTAAGTATTAGTTCAATATATTCATTCACAATTGAATACACCTTTACTTATTCACTTTCTTGGCTTTTAATGACTGATGAATGAATGAATGAATGAAATATATGACTCTCAGCTGTCATGCGAGACCCACATGCGTCTGTATGATCAGTATGTACAGTAGGAGTGCTTGATGTTGGACCACTCATCTCCTGCATCATCCATATGCATCAGGCCTCACCTCTTCACACACTTGCCTCAGATCTGAAGGCCGGCTGATGTGTGATATGGAAATGACCACAGTTATTGGCCTGTTTAAAGGCAGCACATCTGAGGCCATCTACATGGATACGAGCGACAGCTTACTGCTAATAGCTCAAAGGAGCTTCTTCTTATTTGTTGGTGCTGCATCAAAAAGTAGCTGTGGGGTTATAAGCAGCTTGTTACCACGGTAACCCCCCCCCTCCTTTCATCAGACCAACTGAAACGAATTACACAAGGATGCAAGTTTCCCATAATGAAGATGTTTAACATCTGTTTTTCAAGTGGACTGTGAAAACAGCAATACATTACTTAGTCAATAAAACCGGAATCTATTCTTTTTCCCCCTGCTGTTGAAAGATGAACTCTTTTTCCTCTCATACGCATCCCTCAGACCAATACTTTATGATCACACATCCATCCATTTTCTACCGCTTTATCCTCCACATGAGGGTCACAGGGGGTGCTGGGCCAATCTCACCTGACATTGGGCGATGGACACCCTGGACAGGTCACAAGTCCATTACAGGGTTACATATAGAGACAAACAACCACTCTCACATTCACACCTATAGTCAATGTGAGTGTCCAATTTGCTTAATCCCCATATTGCATGTTTTTGGACTGTGGGAGGAAGCCGGAGAAGCCGGAGAAGCCGAAGAAAACCCACGCACACACGGAGAGAACATGCAAACTTCGTGCAGAAAGGAATCGAACCCAGGTCTTCTTTCTGCAAAATGCACCAATCGTGTGGCCCAATCACACATAGAGTATCTCTCTAATAATGGTAAATAAGGCCCAACCTTAACCTAACCACAATTCACATCTCAGATTGTGGCATCTACATTACCTCATTGATACTGTAGTAGCTGACAACACAGAGAGAGAGAGAGAGAGAAACTTGCATGTTGACCTTCAACACTATTTGTATACAGCACAAACTCAACTGAAAGAATTAGAATTCCCATCTAAACGATGACCACATGGCAAGTCTGGAGTCAAATGAAAATAAATGCCAAGTGTGAAATCATTTAAAGTCTTTCCAATCCAGTGTTTATAATTCAGTGCTCTATTAAGTAACATCTAATGTCAACTGTCAGGTCAGAGTTTTAACATGGAGTCAAAGCGAAATATGATGTAGTATGAAGTAAATATGATGATGCCACTGACAGCAGCTGGTTCACTAAGCATAAAACCGAGCAAAAGTTGGAAAGCACTAACTCGCTAAATAATCTATTTATATCTCGTGTGGAAAGTTTTGTCTTAGAGCAGTTGCCAGGCAACCAGACCACTGCTCCTATAAAAGGAAAAATCCCAAATAATCTCAATACATTTAACCATAACATGTTGTTTTTACAAATGTGTGTATTTTTTTTTCAACCTTCTTTTTCTTTTTACCTGTAAACAGAACGATAATTGTTATTTCCACCAGGTTTCTGTCAAGGTTCTCATTCCTCCAGGTCATGGTAGTCCTTAAAAGTGCTAAAAAAGGCAACTGGACTTGTGTTAGGTTCTTGAAGATGTTTCACCTCTCATCCCAAATAATTCTTCAGGTCTGAAGACTAAGACAATCTTGAGCCTGGTAGGATAGTTCAGGGCCTGTGCCCTTTTCTATCCATTCCTGGTTGACTGATTTTGGTGTGGGAGTCCCCAGGTCTATAAACCCTTGATGGGACCTTGGGGTCTTCAACATAAACATCATGTGAGTTGTTAAGGTCAAATGAGCCAAGCTGGAAATTGGGGTTAAACTGTTTGGGGAGGGCCCTGAAGACAGCTTTGTAGGTTGCTGACAAATGGTGTCTGAAAAAGGACGCCAAGGTACTACCCTCCACCACCCGTGGTTCTACTATATTATACTATATACTCATTTTGAGCCAGAATGAGACTGATACAGACAGTAGCTAATATGAAACGTCAACATAAACATGCAAACATACAAAGCAAAGCAGCTTGTGTTCATTTAAATTCACAAAGAAAGACTCCGAGGAGTAGGTAATGTTTTAAGTAACGTTACAAGTGACGAGTTACCATCCAGCTCGAGTCAAGTCCTCCTGTACTAGCCACCCTCTCACACCAGCAAGGCAAGTCCAATGATATAATTCCGCTTCAATCTTTTTGTGTATTGAACGTTCAAAAGAGACAAACGAAGTTAGGCTTGCTGCCAAGGTGTATGTCTTTGTCCTTTTCAGCACTGTGCTGAGGACAGCGACACAAGGGCCCATTCAGTTTTCTGGAGGCCCACCCCCAATCAAACTCCCAGCGCCACTAGTGCCCTCCACTCTCACTAATGAAGAAATAAGAGCCATCTCCTCCCTGAGCAAGGACCTAGGCATCACCATCCTACCAGCAGCCAAGGGACGATGCACCATCATCCTCAACACAGCTGACTACCACGCCAGAATGACTACACTTCTCAGCAACAGCAGCACTTAGGAGACCCTGAAGAAAGACCCCACTAAGTACAAGAAAAATGTAATAGACTGCCTACAAGAACTGTACAAAACATACTAACCCTAACCCCGGGGAGAGACCACACAATGCAAAGCCACTATCTTGGCACCCCTCGTGGGGGGACACCCCACAACACATCCAAAACACCACAGACTTCACCTCCAAGGTCAAAGACTTGCAACTTTCACAGGATGAAACCACAATGTCCTTCAACATCACATCGCGTTTCACCTGCATACCCACAAATGAAGCTGTAGATTTTCTACAGAAAGACGCATGGATGCGCCATGGGTTCCCTGTGCCAGCTGTCGTGGCCAATCTCTGCATGGAGGAAGTGGCAAACTGGGCCCTGAGCTCCTTCAGAGGAACTACACCTAGCTACAACAAAATCCAAGAAGCAGAGGCCTTCAAGGAACACATTAAGTCAGTCAGAAACATCTATCATCTAAATATCACCAGGGAGGATAACAAGGACAGACAGCTACCTTTTCTGGATGTCTTGCTTCAGAGTTAACCAGTATCAGTGACTTGTCAACAAATGTCCATGTTACCATGACATCTTTTTTGCGACAGCTGAACAACAAACGATACAACTGCAGGAGAAACACGAGAGCAAATCCTACTTTGGGGTATTTTACTATATACTCGCAGCGAATCAAAAAGGAAAAACATGACATTTCAAGTCAAAAGTATGAGGACTTTACATGGTGTTTATAGAGCAGTGGAAAAAGGAATGAGAAAAGCAGCTTTTGGTGTTGAACGAATGAAGAATGATGAGCAAAACTCTCTGAGGCGAGGTTTAACAAGGATCAACCCTCCAGTCCATCAATGCTCTGACCTCCTCTGTGTGTGCTTATTAAATCGAGGAAGAACTAGCTGCTGCGGTAAAGGCTAAATTACTCCTGGGCACCCTCACATGTATCAATTCCTTCATCATCTTTAAGTCCCACATCCCCTCTCCAAATAACAGTAAATACTTTCTGTGTTCATAATACTAGAGGCTAATTCCAGTCTGAAAATTCCTGTGATCTATTGCTTTTCTAAAACTGAATGGCTGAGCAGCACACGCTCCCTGGACTAATTTTGTGGTAAATGGCTTGTTTTGTCAAAATGGTTAATGTCGCCACCGTCCTACGGTATAGTGGCACAAATCCATCAGGGTACAAACAGGCCTTTCAATAATAAATAAGCTGGAAGACGAGAGGCCAATAAATCACAGAACGAGCCACGGCAGTGAATTCCACCGGGACATCTTTGGTGCTGCCCTCCATAAAAGGCGCAGCACGTTATTAAAAGTCAGCTAGTTTAACAAGTGGATTGTGTTTGTTTTCCTCTGGTACCTGCTACTGGGGCTTGCATTACACTGCTTTCATTCTCTCAGTATCACAAAAAGCTTTGGTGGAAAAGCACACAGCAGGATTAAGTTAGTCAGATTATTTTTGTTCTACAGATTCTGCTTCTGACAGCATGTCCTTGAAATACAGAACTGAGAAATGATTCAGTTTTCTTCTTTTATATCTAACTTTGCTGCAGTCACAAAACTGTACAGTTGTCCCTGTCGACTAGACTCAACTCATTCTCCTCTTCCCCTTTTCTCATCCTCTTTCCTTTCAACCGCTCTTTGCTCTCGTTCTCCTCTAAAAATGTCTCTTGCTGCCTCTCTCACTTTATCACGACGAGTGTTGTTATGCAGGCCGAGGTCTGGGGATGTAAACCAGCACCAGCCAATGAGGTCATTTTCTAAATTTGAGCTCTGTCCTGCTTCCGTGTCCATGGAGAAGACACAGCCAGCAGCAGGGAAGTGCGGGATGAATCACTGACACCCTTTTGGAACTGTCTCACAGATCTGCCCAGACCTGAGTTTTGGCCCGTTATTGGGATAAAGCCACTCAAAGATACTGACCAAGTGTATGTGCAGTTGGGTCTGCGTGTGACAATTGTCCTCTGTGGTTTGTGAGCAGGCTGCACATGGAGGAAACTAAATGAGCCACTTTCTATTCTGAGAGATGAAACCAGGACAGTCAAGGAGACCAGGCCTCAGCTAAATGCTCCACTAAATGGTTTCAAACTGGACTGCAAGCCCCGCCATGTTCATCTGCACATACGCTCCACCTGCACTCTCACAACTAAAGTGCATATGAAGCACATGAACATGTGCACAAGCAAACTAAAGCGGAGGATATGGCTGCCACCTGTTGGTGATTCCGGCTAAGTTTACTCGGTCACCTTGTCATTCTCCCCCGTGATGGCGCAGCACACTCAATTATCGCCTGTGCTGCTGAGGACACATGAATCACAATGCAGTCCATCTATTATTATGGGGTTATTATGAAGACAGGCAGACCCTGGACTTTCAATGCCCTTTGAATTTGCAGATACGTCAAACAATGCAGAATGATAACAAAGTTACTGTGAATGTGTATCTCTGTCAGACCCTGTTCACCTTTGTATTCATCACACACAATAAAAACAACCACAGACTGATGCATTAACAAGTGCTACTGAGCCAAGCCGGCATTAAACTATCAGTCATACTTTATTTTTGTGGTCTACTAATCTGACAAAATGGTGGGTAAAAAAAGAAAAAGAAAAGAAAAAAATGCGAAAGAGCCAGCTTGTTGTGAAGGCACTTGCAGTATCTTACTCATGAATGTTCCAGTGAAAGAATGCAGACACTCATTCACCTGATCACCAGATTCACTCGCACGGCTTCTGTCTCACTACACACGCAGCACAAATTAGGTCACGGCATAAAAACACATTCAGTATTCACCACTATTTTTGGTTTGCAGAGTAAAAGAAAACCAGCGTGTCCAAAATTCTAAACACCTCACACGCACACACACACACACACACACATACACACACATACACACATACACATTACATGCATGTACATACTCTCTCTCTCTCTCTCACACACACACAGAGTTAACACTCACATCTCACTCCTTCCCTCCTGTTGCCACAGCAACGCAGCACTTGTCTTGCTGCCGTGTCTCAGTGACAGCACATGCTCCCAATAAAGAGGAAAAAAAAACACATCTGCAAACAGTAGAGAGCGAGAGCGCACGAACACACCACCATCAACTGTACGGCACACATACAAAACAAAATGTATACCGTGCTGCAGGGTTATCTCTTTCACACACACACACAGGTTTGTGCAGCTATTCTTCTTCAGACACTGCACTGACTTCCATTCATTTGCACAGCCTGAACAAAAAAAAAAGAGAAAAGGGAAAAACTAAACTTTCTGATCAAATGTAATGATAAATTTTTCAGTACTGACAAGGGACCAGAAGCCACAAAATAATAACCTAATAATACTAATAATTATAAATGTAAAAATATAGATTGAAAAACGATTGAAACTGTCAAAAAAGTTAGCAACATTAAGAAAACGATGAAAGAGGTTAAAAGAGGTTTTAAAAGGGGGATAGGGAGCTTGTCAGTTTCCCAAACACAAACACACACACACACACACAAAGGAACCCTCACTTTATCCAACTATAATTCACATCCTAACCCTTAACATCCTCGATGAGGACCACTGGTCCTGCAAAGGTCAGTGATTATGCCAGTGAGTATACACACATGCACTTTTCCCACTCCTCCTCCTCCCTCCTGCTCTCTGGAGGAGATAAGAGACGCCTGAGGAGTGGGAGCAGACACAGAAGTAACACCGAGATCATGAAGATACAAAGTGAGTGTGTCCATACCTCACAGTTGCGTCCTGTGAAACCCTGGCTGCATGTGCAGCTGTACTCCCAGGTGTCCTGTGGCCTGCCAGCAGAGGGGAGGGCCAGGCAGAAGCCCCCGTTGAGGCAGGGTCGGCCCTCACAGGGGTCCGGGCGAGGTGTGGACTGGGTCGGCGTGGGCTCAGCTGGAGCCGGAGTGTCCGGGGCCAGCTGGAAAGGAGAAGAAGGGACGACTCCGATGCTGCTGCCGCTGCTGCTGCTGCTGCTGCTCAGAACCAGGAGGAGAAGCATCAGAGAGGATGTGAAAGGCAGTGGAGTCTGAGTGGGACGGCAGCAGAGAACTGCCGGCACACTGCACACACTCATCCTCATCCTGTTCCTCTCAGGCTGCTTTCTTCTTTCCTCTTTGTTGTTGTTGTTGTTGTTGTTGTGATGGTGGTGTGTTTATTCCTTTTCTTTTCCTCTGACTGGGCTCAGCAGCACCTGAGAGGTGTGTGAAGGACTGTGTGTGTGTGTGTGTGAGAGAGAGAGAGGGGAGGCAGTTAGGATGCTGAGGCTCAGCTGTGCGCAGGGAGAGAGCGACTGACTGGCTGCTGATGATGGTGAGGAGGCTGAGAGAAAGAAAGTAGGGATGCAGGAGGAGAAGGGGGAGGGCTCTGTGCTCTTTTTTGTCTCTGACTCACAGTGATGACGATAACTGACGACACTCAGCCATCCACTCCCACTCCACCTCCACCTTCATGCACACTCTCTCTCCCTCTCTCTTTCTCTCCCTAATCTCTCTGTCTCCCACCTGCTCTTACATGCAGAGCAGATGAGGAGCTCTGCGTCCTCCTCATTTAGAGTCTCATCATCCATAACCTCTCCTTTGAGCCGGCCTTACAAGAAGGAAGAAAGGAAGAGGAGGAGGAGGAAGGTGGTGGTGGTAGTGGATGAACATGCTCATCAGCTACTCCTTAAGCTTTAGCTGCTTGCCACTGAAAAACAGGCAAACTTAAAAGGAGAGGATGTGCCTAAAAACAGCCGACTCATGCTGTTTAATGAGTCTCGACAATCAAGATTGAGCCCAACACTGAAAGTGGGTCATATTTACATGATTTTCCTTTGGGGGAAAATATCAACGTGCAGTGTAAAGGTCCCACACTTCAACTCCACATCAAAGTAAAAAAGAAAATGCATAATGAGCATAAAACAGGAAATAAACAAATGAATACTGCATAATTTGCTGCTTCTGCTGTTGTTTTACACAGTTTGTGCTCGTGAAAGTGGCACAACATTTGTTGTGAGAGGATCAATGGGAAGAGACAATTACTGATGCGCAGATTTGCTTCCAGTTTTTGGAGTTCTCTCTAATGACGCCACTGCAGATTATACTTCACACACTCCTCGCTTTGTGAAGTATCACAGGAAGCTGATATGGCGGCCTGCGCATTTGAGAAAGGACATCAGTCGTCTTTGTTTGCATAAGCTTCCGAATCATTCAGAACACACACTCTGGCTTAGCTGCTGTAGAAACACGGTGGCACAAGCAAATCCCGAGTGTAAAGTACAGATAAAAGGCAAAGTCTAACGCTACAAAAAAACAAGAATTATACATATACATTATACAAAAGCATTTAGGGTTAGTATTCTGCCAACATACTAGATGTGGCACACTGGACCTCTGACATTAGATTTAGAGGCAATATTTGCACCTGGATTGCGCTTGCAGTACAATGTAAATAAATGTATTATTATTATTACTACATTCATACATATATATCCATATGTACATATATATATATATACATTTATTTACATTCACTTCATTTTCCCAGAGACTCACAGGTTGCGGGAGATAATATTTTCTGTGTCACTAAATACATTTCCTAAAAACAAAAAGACTGGTTTACCTATAAAAACAATAATTAGGAGTTCAAACATGACAGAAGACACAGTCAGAAACGACGCACACATTTGCTCTGGTCATGATTTACATCATTGACTTGGCCATGATAGTACAACAAGGAGTCTCACACGTACCTTGTAGATAGTTAGGTTTGCAGTTTGCAACATCACCACTGAATGGCACTAAATCCCACACGCTCGCAGTTTCATTTGCCATGACACGGTGACGCAAGATCAAAAGAAATACTTTGACTTAAAGGGTGAAAGAAGGGGGCATGTTTTTATTGGAATCACAAATTGCAGAATTGGGAATTTATGAACGACAGTTTCACAGGAGGATTCAGCTTGTACAGTGTTATATACAACTACAATATACTGTGAAGTGCAGATTTCACAAAATATTTGTACAATACGTCGAGATGCTCTGTCTTGTCGGCTTTTTGATTCCTATTATTACTGAATTGAAAAAGGCCAGGTTCTTACTCCACTTCATTCAAACCTCCACAGGTCCTTGACCTCGTTCTCCTTGACCTTGTTTTCTTTGTCTCTATTACAGTATCAAGAGCCGGTGTGTCCTGAGATTTATTTTAGCTGGGGTAGTCGTAAGCCTCAGAGAGAGGCTGCGGTGTTGTAATGGCATGCTTGGTATGATCAATATGAAACCCTGTGGTTGATAAGAAGACATCGGCCTTGCACTACGGGATCAACCCTTTCATTTCCACAATTAATCTCCCCGCAGCAGCAGTAAATCTGTCACCTCGCACTGCTCCAGTCCACTCAGTGAACACAGGGTGTTCCAGCGGACGGCAGATTCATGGAGCCTGTTGTTGTTTGAGTCAAACATTTACTCTCCTCAGTGGTTTACCATTTAAAGAAATAAGATTAAAATCAGTGGACACTGCCTATAAGACGCGAGTAGAGGAAGTCAGAGGAAGATCACAGTAAAGCAGATAAACAGTGTTAGATATTTATGTGTTTTTATAACACTCACAATCATCTTATGTAAGTTAAAAGGTCCAGTGTGTAAAATGTAGGTGCATTTTCCCATTGCAATAACTTTACTTGCATTTATTTTAAGCAGAGTGTAGTTTTGATAGATGCACTCCAGCACACTTAAAGGGAAAGGTTAAGGTAAGGGATATTCAGTTTCACAACATGCAACTTTTACACACTGTACCTTTAAATCCACTGCCAAGACACTCATTTTGAAAGGAGTGTGGGAACAAAGAGGTGGTAAAGATAAATCTCAACACTCACACTTTGTTGCTGTATCAATGGCAAGTCGCCTAAACATGTGCATCAAATGAAGGACAATCTCTAACTGAGGAGTAACCAACTTAAAAACTAAGTTCAATCCTACATACCGCTTTAAATAACTCAACAGTGACATGGCAACATGAATGAGTGATGGATAAATAAAACTAACAATGGACAAAATGAGTCAAACAGTTACTTTATTTATGTTCAGGTAAAAACATGAACCTGACGCAGTAAATTATTGCAGATCTTAGAAACCAGCACATGAACGATTGGGCCAGGAGAGCATACAGTGGCGCCCTCCCCTGGCCAGACTGCAGGTGCACACCACGGTTTGTTCCAAGCCAGCAGTGCAAAGAAAAAAAAATAATCATAAGTCAACTACAGCAAGAAATAAAGACAATATAGAAAATTAAAAAAAGGTAATGCAGACATTCCCACCTCAAACAGGGTGTGAAACTGCATATAAACTTTATTTCATAAATGAGCTTGAAATGCTATCTGGCCATTAAATGATAAAATGAGACCAGCCAAATTTTGTGCCCAGCTACATTATGTGTTGAGGGTTTGCTCGGAGCTTGGTCTACCAAGGAAACCCCACACATCTGGGTAGGGCCAAACAGAAAGACATTAAACTCTATCAAAATAAGGGCAAAACAAATTTACCTGGTCAACACATTGGTTACAACTCTTCATACGAGCTGAAGCTCTCTAGAATAAAGGAGGCCAGAACACAATCTCAGCGTGCGTAGGGCCAAGAAAAAAAGATAATATGCGCTCATCACTACCCGCATTCAACCAACGGCAATTCTCGTTTTCACAACTTGAAGCAAAGACACACGAGGGGGCGGGGAAGCCGAACCAAAACGCAACACACAAACTGGGGTCAATATAATACAGAACAAAATGCCAACGGACAAAATGAGGGGGAAGAGACATGAGAACAAAGAGCTATTCTATCAAATGTGTAGAATGAGCAAAGTCTGCAAATTTGTCTGTACAAATGATCTTTGGAGCTAAAGTAAACCTAGCTTGCTCGATGGACCCCCTCCCTCCCTTCACTCCCAACACCCAGTGACGTTGTCCACCACTCTGTAGAGGAGACATCCCTTTTTTTCTTTTTTTAAATATCACATAGCAATGCAATTTAAAATGTCACCCAGGTGTTTTCATCTTTTTTAACATTACTCAACTACTGATATACGTTTTGCTCTCTTTTTTTATATTTTATGTTCTTGAGTCATGGAACACATTTCCATTTTTTTTTTGTTTTTTTATATTCTTTTTTGAGAGACAGGGGCAGCAAATATATATATTTAAAGTCTTAATTTTTCTGCAAGCTGCTTTCTCTAACAAGAAGGCTGTACACATTGCCTTGATGTATGTGATTACAAAAAAACGAAGTCAGGATGTCATCAGTCGCTGTAGAAGGCATCTGAATGTGAGATGTGGGGAGATCAGGAAAGGTGGAAAGACTGCTGGCCTTCTCGAGCCGCAATCAACAGTTTCTCTCGCATGATCTCTATGCTGGAGTAGTCAGGCAGCTTCAGGTAGTTGACGCAGGTCATGACTGAGGGGAGGAAGTCGTCCGGGTTCTCTGTCGACTCGAACGTCTTCCTCACAATTGTCAGAGGGGGATTCAGGCTCCGGAAACCTGGGAGTCGAGAGTGACACCGGGGTGAGTGTGTGCAGCAGAAGTGACAGCGTATGAATAAGCTCCAGCAATACTGGCTGTTTCAGTGACCACTTTAAATGAGTGTATGAGGAAACTCACCTCCGACGGGCAGTCTGGGGCTTCCTGTAACAAACTGCAGGAAAAGTCTCTGCTGTTCGGCATCGAAGCTGCTCAACACCTCAAACAGAAACCGAACAGCACGGCTGCAAGAAAATTTGAACCGACACACATCAGATATCAGAGTGAACCTGTACCATAGTGTGTCCTGCAGGGAAAATGTATATGGTGACCTACTTTCTGAACATGGCAAACTGTTGTGACCCAACTTAAAATGTACATAGTCAGAAACGTTGTAACATGCCAACATTTCACACTATTTTTACAACCATGTCTGTGACACCTGGCATTATTTTCAATATAGGTAAACCAGCCATTAGAAAGGGAGATGCTTAGACAAATGAATCACAAACCTATTTCATGTATGCGTTACTGAAAAGCCTCTTAAGTTTCAGGGAGCGTGCTGATTCACTGTCAAAGTGATAAGTAACACCTGTGCTTTTCCTATTCACAGCACATTCACCTCATTCTTTATTGGAAGGCCAAAAACATTTTAGGCTTTAGTAATATGGTGGGTATTTAAATGATGCACATGTGTGCTTTCAATGTTTCAACAATAATTGTTTTAGCAGTCTCACCTGTCATGCGTATAGCCGTGGTCCGGTCGACAGCACTCCATCAGCGTCTTGACATCCCATGTCTCTGATTTGCTGCCACACAGCAACTGGTCAAGCTACAAGAGGAGAGACAATGGGCCGTTGAGAAAGAGAAAAGAGGGACAAAGAACACAAATTATTGATTAATGAGTAACTGGCTGAGTGACTAAATTATAACAGTTATGTACTGTATATAATGCCCTCCTTTTAACCAGAAAAAAGAAAATGCCTCACCTCCTCTGGATAGAAATACTGCAAGTGATGCAAAGGGAAGACCGATTCAAACCCTTCCCTAAACGACTCAAACTGTCTGGACACTCCTTCATTTAGAGTCCAGTACACCACCAACTGAATGGAGAGAAATGGGAAAAGTTAATATTAGCGGGACAAAGATTAACCCTGACAAAACAATTGAGAATGAGTGGATCACATACCCTGAGGTACTCCTCCAGGTTGTAGATTGTAACTGGGACATCTTTGCCGCCTTTTTTCAGCTCAATGTTTGGGAATCCTGGGAGGGTGAAGTCCAAACCCAGGTCCTCCACTGAGCAGCCGTTCATGTTCAGGCTCTCCAGCGCCTGCTGTAGTGTCTCCCTCGTCTGACACACAGACAAACACACACAGGTGAGCAAAGAGAGAGTGATGGAGACCCTACTGCTATAACATGTGAATGGATTGAGGGAAAGACACATACTTTTTTCACTGCTAAATTATATAGCATTTGTAATCAGCTTTGATGTTTCATTTCTATTTTGTCAATGGAGATGTTGATGGACATAAAAGATGTTCGTGTGGAACCTTGACTACCACAAACACACCATCACTGCTGACCAGATGTAAGAGCTGCTCTCACAGAGCATTGAAACATAAAAACTTGAGGAATAACATATTCACCTGTGATTGGTCCTGCTCCAGCCTCTTCTTCTGGCGGATAATATCTTCCAGGTGCTGGATGGACTTGGCCACACTGGGGTCAATATTCACAAGGTCATGGGAGCTTATAGACATCTCATGTCGCAGCATCCACTTATAAAATGGCAGACCCAGGGGCAGGTCCAGCTAAGAAGAGAAGAAACAAGAACACATTTCACATTTGTGTTGAACAGCGATGAACATACACAGCAAAAACAGACCATTTTTTATCTATGAAGAAATGTCATATTGTAAATTTGCAGATTATAGAATCATGTGTGAAAATATATTTCGACATATAGCATGTCTAAACACAATTTATCTATGCTCATTTGGAAACATGAATCTGTTAGCAGACAAAATTTCATTACCAGTCTGAAGTCCATAATGGCTTTGGCCATTAGTTTTCCTAGGAAACGGAACTTCATTTTAATTTTGGCTATATGTGCTGGTTTGGTTGTTCTGCCAAAGGGAACTGCAAACAGTCCTCTGGAGCTGAACATATACTTAGTTCCCTCTTGGCTTCCTGTTGGACAGAGACAAAGGTATGGTCAATAAAAGCAATATAAATACATTCAGTGTAAATGTATAAAAGAGCAAAAACCCCTTCAATCAGCAGTAAAATGTATATCTGAGTGTTATTGCAGAATAAAAGTGTTTCACTACAGTGAAAATAAGTAAAAGACACTACAACATGGTGTTATTCTTAATTTATCGTCAGTTGAAGTGTAAGAGTTGGTACCTTTAGGATTGGCCAGAGTGACTTCTTCGCCCCTCCACAGGCCGAGGTCAGCCCGCTGGAGTTCTTGAGATACCAGAGCATAGAACTCCTGAGTTGGACCAAGACCTGTTCCGACCTGCAAAATGGATAAAACATAACTTCAGAAGGTTTGAAACAAAAAGTCCTGTCCTAACATGATTCAGAAAACAAAAACTAAATGTACCTCATTCTCATACTGAATCTCCAACATGGCCCTGGAGCTACCGAGGTCCTGCATCACAGACTCGGCCTGTTTGAGCAGCTCATCTCGATTTATCGTCCTCTGAAAAGGCAAGACAGAGAACATGTAAGTGAAAGTTTAAGTTAGATCACAGACATAGCTTCAGATATTCTTAACGAGCAACTTTCACAAAGTGTATAATAAAACTTAAGACACAAAATGAGTGAAGAATGTTTTAAAATGTTTTCACACACATCCATTTAGTATAAAACATGCAACAAATGAATATAATAGGTAAAAACTGCACCTTTTTCCTGTCGAGACGTGGTGCAACTCTGCTGTCCTGAGAATCTGATTGGTTGATCTCAGGATTTGTGTCCAGTAGGCGCTGCATGGCTCTGTCACGATCAAAAGCAGTTACATAGAACAACATCTGCCGGGTGTCAAAGGGGAAGAAGAAGGGACTGTAGAAAAAAGAGAAATGTATGTAATCAACAACCAGCAACTGGTAATTATAATCAGCATCAGTTTAGTCCACAATGCAGATAATAGTGTGTTCTCTCAATCCCCATTTAAATCAATAAATAAATGGAGACATTTACCAGGTTTTTCCAAGCTCGATGAGCCATGTAGGGATGTTCCCTGTCATGATGACCAGAGGGTCTTGTAGCTGACGGTTAGCTTTGGCTGTCAGCTTGCTGTTAATGAACTCACTGGTAGAGATGATTTCCTTACACGCAGCATTCTGCAAAACAACCAGAAATGTTTTTATTTACATATTTTATGTCTCCATCCACACTATTTAGTTCTTCTTTAAAAACACAAATGCAGCTGTAGATACACCTTCCACACTGTTTTAGAGCCCCCTAAAAGTAGAGACATTGAAAAGCGTTGGGTTTGGAGCACTGCTCTGCTTTTTGGTGAAAACTGTGGGCAAAACTGAGAACTTTGGATAAAATCGCACAATTACCCACATTCTCTTCCTGATTAGTGGCAGTGACTACACAATCAGTACTTGAAAGGTTACGTGATAAATACATTTTTAAGGGATGTTAGTATGGACACAGATAACTGCCATTTTTAAATCAAAACACAGTAGCATGACTGACAATATGAAGGAAAAGACATACAGAGTAAAGCCATGAACTGGGACTATATTCTTCATTTAGGAATTCATGTCAATTCTTCAAAATTTTCAAGACTGAAATTCATTCACACTTTTCAAAGTGAGACAAAAAGTCTATGACAGCATTATTCTTGTTTTCTTCTGGGATGAGACTTACATCATACAAGTAGAACATGTATCTACTGATGGAGTGCAGGACCCTCAGCAGCAGGTTGACCTCTAGAGAGGGGTCATCAAAGGTTATGGTCTCTGGTGGCTCCGAAGTGAGGTATGTCTCTAAGGGATTGATGACACTGGGACATACACCATCTGGAAGAGGTGGGGATCAAGAGTAGGGTTCAAGTACACTGTCCAAGTCCGTAGAGAATCTGTGCAATTTATATCTGGTCATTTTGATTCAACAGCATATTTATTAGATAACAGAACAAGGAATTTCCCTATAAAAACAACTGCTGAGCCCCAAAAAAGGACCAGATGCAGGTAAGCCTAATTCTTCAATACACAAGCAGCTGATAACAAAACTGAAACTATGAGATTTTGGAGTCTCACCATGCCACAGCTCATCCTGCTTCTTGGCGTTACGAGGTGAGGTTTTGGTGGGAGCAGTCTGGGCACGGCCCCTCTTTCCACCCACAGCGTCTTTGCTGCCATCCTCATCCTCCCTCACAGGCTTATACCTGTCATAAAAGACAACAGTGTCACTTTCTTTCTGGGTGGTTTTATTATCATGTGATTATCATCATCACATGCAGCTCAAGTGTATGTAATACACAAACAGCAAAATGAATGTATGTTTTTGACATTACTTCAGGTAATTTAAAGGGACAATCATCAATGAGAACATATTTTATTTTTACCATATTGTGTGCGTTTTGGTCCAGATGCCAGCTCGCCCCAGCGGGTTGGCCTCATCATCAGTCGACTCCCTCTCTTCTTCTGCCTGAAGACTGTACTGTCGTACAGCTTGATATACTGTCATGTTGTATGGTAGCAGATGGTCGCCAATGTAGAACTGTAGTCTATGTCGCACACTGCCAGAATTCAGGAACTGCGCAGCCTGGATATACAAAAAAAAATTAAATGTGTACACGTGTTTCTATGTTAAGTGCTTAAACACATTACTCTGGACTGTCTACTGTGGACTTGAAGATAAGAAAAAGCTAAGCTTTATTCAGCATGAATGACATCACATACCAGTGATTCATCGATTTCGTCATCTGAACCATCGTCATCACTGTCTTCGTCCTCTTCTCTAATTCGGCCGTACCCTGTGCAGATAAGATATTAACAACTTAATAAAATTTACCAGTGCAGTCACATGGGAGGCTACATTTAAAAAGTCTAATTTCCGGGCTTAACAATCTGTTCAAAACTATTTGAGAAGTTGCTCACCTCTCACAACGAGATATCTCTCGATGGCTTGCACCAAGGCCAGGGGGTCGATCTTCACAGGGCCGCCTTTCCACTGTTTAACATTAGTGCAATCTGGGTGTCTCTGCAGCTGACACTTGAGCTGATGTGTGTTAAAGAACTTCAGTGCCTGAGAACCTCTGGAGAGAAATTGCATCAACATAACCATAGTATATATCACACAATACAAATTAAAAAGATGAACAGTAGAGTCATTTTAAGAGACAAACCTGCTGCCATTGCCGTTGCCACTAGGGAAGTCATGCACTTTGACAGGGAACTGCTCCATTTGGCTAAGACAACTGTTCATCTTGTGCACCAGTGCCAGGTAAGGCCCATTCTCTGTTGGGTCTAAACGACTAACAGGCTCCATTCCTGGAACCTACACATGTGACAAAAAACATGATAATATTCAGTCTTCTTGGTGGGTGAATACACACTTGTAGGATTGTATACCTAGCCTATAGAGTCTATATGTTAATAATAACTCAGAATTTGTCCCTTACCGGACAGCCAGCGAACACATGGAGGAACCTCTTTAACCGCACATCACGACTCAACAAGTCTCTGTCTGTGTTGGAGGTCAGGTAAACCAAGAGCTGCTTCACCAACCCACTGTGCTGGATCTCAAATGAGGACACATCAGATTCCGATACAATACTTGAAATCTCCAGCAGACATTCCATACCACCGTCCACCTGGGGAATGGGAAAAAAATAATGTCTTAATGCCGGCATGGAACCTTATTTTATACAGTGAATTTAAGGTAAATCAATGTATCTATATCCCTCCTTTTCATTGCTGGTATGAACAGAGTTTAATTTAAAAAAGTTATTGATTTTAACAATTTCCACAGCTATTTTACTGTAGGGAAAATTGTGACTTCATCATTGTCATTTCTGCAGCTGAGTGAATGCGTTACCTGCAGGTTGAGCTGCTCAGTGGCTGTGCAAAGTCTCTGGAGTACATTCAGTGCGGGGTTGCTGCCATCCACATTTTCTGAGTTGAAGTAGCGTTCCACAAACTTACTTGCCTGTTCTTTGATCCAGGCCTTTATTTTGTCTCTGCAAAATAATAACAAAAACACACACATTTAACTCAGCTGCAATATGTGATTTTGATTATACAAAAGCAGGGAGAAAATTAAATATCTCCAATAAGTCTCACTACTGTACCTGTTATTTGAAATTGAGTCCTTGGGAGGGGCCCTTGCCAGGCCACTCACCCCAGCTGTGCGTGAGGGCTCAGAGTTGGCGTTGTTGGCCTGGGTGCCCAGCTTACCCCAGGTCTTGGGGTTGAGACTGGCCAAGAAGGAAGATTTGGGTGACTGAGTACTGGTAGGGCTCTTGGCTGTAAAGAACCCAGGCAGAGGGTTATCTATGGGTTAAAAATATAACCAAGATCACAAAATGCTCTTTCGCTTTGATGTCCCACAAGTCAGTGAACAACAGAATGTCCTGTCCACCAGGATAAGTTCATATTGTTAACTAATTGATAAGGAAATGTGTCTGAACACTTTCACCTGAACAAGAAGCTGATTTTCACAACAGCATATTCATAGATACTGTTATTAATTTAAACATGGCGTAAAGTAGAAAGTTGTAGTTCTTTTTGTAAAACCAAAAGTTCCATAGTGCCAATTCAGGTGATGCAGACCTGCTCAGGCTTTGACAGAGGTGTCCATTCACCATGTGGTAAGTTGATGCATCATCAAAACAATCCTGTCACTTTAACTTACCCTGATTGTCAACTTTATCATCATCTCTTGGGGGAGAGTATTTGGGTCTTCTTGGCCCTCTTTTAGGTAGTCGTTTTCTCTTCAGGACATCACTTAACCGCCTTTGTAGGGGAAAACATCATTAATATATTTGTCTTTGGGAAAATGTGATTATTTTAGTACATTACTACACCACCTAGCACACACACAATAAAAAAACACATTGACTAAAAGTAGCAAAGGTAAATGACTCAAACACATTTGATTTGTGCAACATCCTAAGATCTAGTTTAATAGAATTTGTACACAAGTATAATTTGTGTTTATGACTAAAACAGCACCCATACATTTTCCCTTGCATTTCTTATTCAAATAATTGCAAAATCAGCAATGCACACACTGGTGTCCCCAATAAGTCACCCACCAAATTTGAAGCCTGTCAAGTGAACCGTTGGACACGAATGCCATTACCAGACAGACGTTCCATGAACTAATAGAGAGATAAGCTTAGTTTCCACTATAGAGCTGAATTTGGGCCTGTGCTAAAATTGTATGTGTAAATCAAGTCTTTAAGAAGCCAAACCAAAGGTATACTGTATATCTGACTCACCCCTGTGGGCTGAGGTCCAGTGAGTCGTCCATGCTGTGCTGGAAACTGGGTGAGCCCAGGTCTGGAGTAGCATTATTAGCAGATGTGGTCGATGCAGTGCTGATGGTGGTAGTGCACAGACTGGCAGTACCACTAGGGCAAGCCTTAGGGGGACTAGTGACTAGAAAGGTCTCAGACTCTGCCAGGTTTTTAACCTGGTGCATTACACCTGGAGGAGAAAAGAATTGTCAACAGCTTTAACAAAAAACACAACAAGCAGTAATATTGTCGTAAAGATAAAATGTTTCTAAACTGCTCGCCTCCTTTTGACTCCTGGCATTAAAGCTTCAGATGGTGAGAAACTTAGTTTTTGGTTACTGCAGAAAAGGTTCTCAAAATGTCATTTTAAAGTAATTCTCAATCTCTTCAATCTCATTTCCCACTGCAGACAGAAAATGCCCCAACTAAGGTGGCCTCATATATAAAATGGTAGGATTACAATGTTAGAAGACTGTTTAATATTTAACAAGCAGTTTAGATGCTCAGGCTAAACCCTAAATCACTGTAGGTCGTCTACTCTGATGAGCTCACAAGGTGGGATTACACTCTACCTTCTCTTCTGAAATAGACACTGAAGACATTAGGCAGCTTCTGCATGAGGATCTCAGCCATTTGCAGAGAACCTACTACAATCTTCAGGTCCTGGCTGGACAGCATGGAGGCAATGTGACTGTAGAAACAAGCACAGAAACTTGGGAGTCAGTTTAATTGAAATGACAGAGCATTTGGCCTGTGTTAAAAGGAGCACACAGCCTGGACAATGTTACCTGGACACAGCATGGTTCCTAAGCACATCCTTCAGCAGCTCAGCATCAGCAAAGTAGATGATCCTGAGGATGGCTCTAAGGCACTTGTGTCTCACAGCAGGGCCAGCTGATGAGCTGTAAACCTCATACAAGACCCCAAACAGAGTTTTGATAAAGCACTTGGCCAGCTCTGGGTCTTCCTTCATCAACTGGGCTCGAGCGTCTTCTCGACGAACCTCCTGGTGACTCCCTTAAAAACAATGAACACATTTGTGTTTTTACCCTCAAAGATGTAGAAGTATCCACATATTCACAATAGGACAAAAACAGCAACTGACTCACTGCTCCGTCTCAGGTAAAAAAAAAAAAATGTAACATCTAATCCACGGACATGCATTTTTAAAATAAAATAACAGTATAAGTGACAGCTTTGCTTCTATATGTTTTACCATGAAACTTGGTGCAATGAAACACTGAACTCTGAGCGAAGACCTGAATTACCTGTATTGGGGTTGGCAAGAGGATTTGGTTTTCTCTGTATGCCGCGTGCTGTTCCTGTGTCTTCATTTATCTGCTGCATAGAGTTGAAGTCAATTGTGTAGACACGGCCCAGAGTTGACAAGCTGATCTCATCCTCTCCGTTCTGGTGGGCTGTCTGTAGGACCAGACAGTCACCAAATACACCCAAAGTTGGTATCATAAATGGATTCTTACCACATAACAATACTACAAATTACATGAATCAGAAACTGATTTAATGGCATATTTTGTGCTTGACCCAATAGTTGCATTCATACCTCAATGATGCGGCTGTCAATACGGTTGTAAGGATGCCATAGTCCGCGGTCATCCCTCCACTGCCAGATCGCACCCTCGGTCGTCTGAGCACTACCCTTCTTCAGCATTAAATCAACAGCAAAAATCCCCTCTCTAGGTAGGCAGGGCATCAGCTCACTATAAAAAGAAGAACAGTAATCCACAACATTGCATTATGAAACTGGTTTATTTCTTTTACATTTTCAGTTTTTACATCATCATTAAAATAACTTAAACATGAACGGACACAAATGTCACAACTTAAACAATATTACTTTGTTCAAATAAAAAAAGATTTTGCATCTACTGCCAACTAAAGTACTAATCCCTGTTTAGTGAGTATATACAGTATGATTAAATGTAAATGCATAGCAGTAATCTGTAAAACATAAGAGCATTTTACAGTGTGAAACATAAACCATACCATACTGAACAGGTGACAGGAAAAAGAATATTACCATATGAGTGAGGTCAGTTCATAGAGCTCCTGGGGGCTCCGGGGTACCAGTTCAATCTGCTCCTGGCAACTGCCATTAGATGCACCACATAAAAGGAAACGCAGAGTCTCGGCTATGTCTGTTAAGAAAATGCATCACAAAGAAAAGTCTGTAGTTAGTCGCATGTGAGGGCAGCAGTTCTCTGGGTGATGATGCCAGGGGTCAGAGGAGCGTGTGTAGACTGGTTTGAGATGATAGAAAGGCAACAGCACATTGAATAACCATTCATTACAACTTCAGTACTATCTTTCAATATAAAACACGTCAAATCTTGAAGCTGGCAGGCTACAGCAGAAGAAAATCACAATCAACACTTTACTGCTGCTGTGAGTGAATACTGTATGCAGGGCTCTAGAGTGTGTGCAAAAACATTTCGAGTGCAACAAAATGTTTTCTTACATCGTAAGTCTATGCCTTGGATTTTCATCTTCCCTATTGTCTTTCTGCAAAGCCTGTGTTGTGTATAAGCACTTGCCTGAACTCACAAGCAAGGAAAGATGATGTCGTAGTTGCATAGTCACCAGAGCAATCAATGCAAAAAGTTACTAGAACCTTGGTATAAAAAAATCATTGCATCTACTACCAACTATTCCATTTAAGTACTAGACCCTGTTTGGTCAATATTTACAGTATGATAACACATAACAGTAATTTTAGGGGAGAAGTAATTAATTAAATGTATGACAGTTACTCACTCTGTTTCATAAGCTGGACTGCCAGGCAGGGGCAGTTGGAGCACATAAGGGAAAACATGCGCACCACCATGATAAACATCCCCGAGCTGAGTACAGGAGGGGTCACTACCAGCAGCTGCTGAATGTTGGTCAACAGGTCCCGTGATGCCACCTCCTGAAGCAGGTTCTGTTGATTTAATAACAGACACATGCGTTCTCATTAGCAAGAGAGTTGGACATGGAATGGAGAAGATGATACAGAAATAACAAAAATACTGTGCTCAAACAAAATTAGGAGGAACAAACCTCTTCATGTTGAAAGTTGTCCACCAGTCTGGCAAAACAAAGACAAGTGCTTTCCACTGATTTTTTATCCTAAGATTGCAAAACAAATACAGCCATTAGTTGAATCTTTACAATGTGTTCAACTAAAGAAATAAAAAAACAAAACAAAAACTTGTCATAAAAGATACCTGATGTGTGAGTCTCTGCGTCAACAGTGGCAGGGAATCAGCTACAAAGTGGAACTCTTCTGGAGTAATGCTTTGGCAGCAGTTGGCTGCAATGGCCAAAGCATTCCTCTGAGCATTGATGCTAAAGAACTCTAGGTAGAGGAGGCAGGAAGCAAGTCCACCCTGTAAGAATAAATTAAAACACTGTTATGTCTAAAACTGTGGCTACAACACAGGAGAGCATCAGGATGTGACCCTGATGAAAATACAAACTTACAGCCTGCAAAATGGCTTTGCTGTGTCGCCTTGACAACATTTCCAAGGCAGTCAGGGCCTGCTCTGCTACGTCAATGAACTGGATCACCTGAAGCTGCATTCAATAAGGAGGAATAATGTATTAGCTTATTAACAGGGCACCACTGATATCTGACAGGCTATTGGGGACAGAGATTGCATCATCTTACCTTATCCAGGAAGACAGGAATAGCATCCACCACCACAGCAGAGGACCGAGGCAGTGCCTCCATCATATACGTGAGTGCACGAGAGGCATGATTCATCTGTGTACACAGTTCAAAAGGTAAGCACAAACCCAGTGGTGTTGCAAAAGTGAATCAAACACAAGATAAATAATTCTACTGCAATTGGTGTTCATCATACTCACAATATCAAAGTTATGCTCCATTTGTAACAATGTAATCTGGGGAAAAAAGATAATCAAAACATGAGTGGTAGATCCAAAATTCCAATGAAGACATATTTTACAAAGCAATACTGAAAATGTTTTCCTGATGTAAAGATCAGGAAGAGAACAAAATGGCCCAGCCAGAACAAGACTCACCAAAGCAGGCACCACACTCTTAACAGGGAATCCACCAAGTGTCTCCTCATTGCCCATTACCAGCAGCTGGCACATCTCAATAGCTGCTTGAAGTTGCTGAGACTCATCACCTGTAGCCTGCAGGCCCTGCAGTAACTGCTGAGCTTTGGAGCCTGAAAAAGGGGCAGAGTTTTTCTAACAGTTATTTAGAGCTTAGCGAACATGAAAGACTTGTGTAGGAGAAAAAGTTGCACTAACTGGCTCCACTGCCTATGGTCCTGTGAAACAGCTGAGACATGCGGGGTCCCAGGGGCCCAAAAAGATGTGGGGGGAGTCCCCTGGCCTCCAATAGAGCTAAAAGGACACAAACAGAAGGGTTAAAGCCTTGTTTATACTCGCATGAGGCCCTGAGTTGCGGACCTCTGAAGGAAGACAGACAGACAGACAGACAGACGTTTTTATGGTTCATGCAAGACGCATAGTGGTTACACTGGAAAAGATTTTTCAAACATATTCACTTACTTAAACATTTCAGTTTTGTCTTCATAGCACACATCTAATAAGTTACATTCAAGCAATGAAATAGAAGTGTGCTAGATGTGGGAAGTCCCTGCTGCTCAAACAGAGCAGCTTATTAACAGAAACCTACTCAGCCAGTTTTCCCTCAGTTTTTTTTTTTTTAAACAAAATTTCACCCTTGCACCCAATGTGCTGGTAGCAATGCCATCATTTCTATTCTGTGATGCACTACAGCATGTATAAACCAGGCTTTAGAGAGCAACGTACCTGTACCTATACCTGAAAGGACTGCTCTATAACTGTAAAATTAGGCATGTCTGTACATTAACTATAATGCCCAATAACACCACATTCCCACTGGTCAAAAAGTCTGTTTAATCCCAGGTTTTAATGGGTTTTGATCAGTAGGAATGTGTTTAATCTGCATTCACTCCCATGTCAAATGACTCTGCAATGCATGCAGGCATTAGTGGGAATGCAAGCCCTAGGTAAACGCCCTTGTTTGTTCCTCATCTTCTTCATTTTTGGCAGCTACTTTCGGCCTTTAGCACAGCTGTTAGCCATGAATGTTTTTAGTGAACCTTACTTTTTTAAAATTTGGGACAGCCCTCAACAATTTTCATATAATCTTTCTTCACTTTATATTAAAGACTTAAAATTAGAGTTGAAACAATTAATTGATTATTAATCGATTACTAAATTAATCAACAACTATTTTGATAATCGATTAATTGGTTTGAAGCTTTTTTCATTATTAAAACAAGATTTCTTTGATCTGGATAACAAAGAAATCAAGTTAATAATTCCGGTTTTTGGACAAAACAAGGCATTTGAAAAAAATCATAATTTCCAAGTTTGACGAACACTGATCACCAGATTTTTTAAGGGTTCCTGACATTTTATGGACCAAACGATAATCGATTAATCAAGAAAATAATCGGCAGATTAATCTAATTAATTAATTTAATTTAATTTAATTATGAAAATAATCGTTAGTTGCAGCTCTACTTAAAATTGTTCACGATTAAGTTTGAATGAGGGACCTAAGTGGAAGATACAAATAACATATTTCACACACAATTGAAGCACAGGTGGAAAAGAAAAAAAACATGTCTCAGTGCAAACCAACCAGTGGCAATGGAAATGGTGTTAATCATATTTTTCATGCCCACTTATTTTAGTGTTAAAAGGATTAATATAGTGACAAGGAGGATTTGACAAACCTTGGAGTCTTCCCATTTCAGAGTCATCAGACTCACTTTCTCCAGAGGTGGTCATGCCCACTGCTCCAGCAACTGAGCTTGAAGCTGGACAGAAACAGTGTAAAAATGTAATCCTCAGCGAAAGATAAATGTTGGTGGCTTCTGATGCTACTAAGAAAAAGCTAAAAACCTGTGTGCTTTGGACGTGTTAATCGACACACATTAAGGAAATCTGGTTTTACCGATAAAGAAGAATTGAAAAAGTGATGATAGATACCTGAAGCCCCCTGTGATGCCTCATCAGTGCGAGCGGCTGAGGAATTGGCCCCATCCTGATTGTTGTCGGAGTCGGCCATTTTCTCCTGCCGGCGAGCGTCGGCTGCCCCGCGCTTGCCTAGGCCTGAGCCCCGCCGACTGTGGTACGGGTAAAACAGATTGACTGTGATGATGACTGAGGAATTTTTTTTTCACTCCCAGTCACATTAATACACATGTGTTAGCCTTGGATGTTTTCTTCATATTTTATATTTATTTAAATACATACAATGAAGGCCCTGTAACTCCATGCTGTTTTAAAACAAATGCCCATACTTGTTAGTCAAGGGTCTGAAAGTTTAAGATGCTTGAACTCACAAGGTCCCAATTCAATTCAATTTTAAATTTGATATTGATTCATTTAGAGATATTTCAGTTTCCATACCAACTTTGCAAGGTTAAGTATAAGGTTTTCACAGAACTTATGTTGCAAATTGTATACAATTTGGGTCTCTATAACCTGGTGCACCATTAAAAATATTTTTAAACGACCATACAGTGCAACAGAGGAAAAAATATCTATCCTACGATCTTTAGGCACTTTAACAAGTTGTCCTGCAGAGGGTGCTGTGAATGGAGCCTGGCCTGCTTCCATGCCCTTTTTGCTCATTAGAAGAAGACAACAGTAATGCGTTGTTTTGAGGTGAAAATGGAAGACAAACAAATTCACCTGTCCTCCTGGGCAGATAACCTTATCTTACATTTCTGGTTGTACAACATAGATGGCAAAGTAATGAAGAATCTGCAGACTCAGGTGTTAGTTTGTGCACAGGAAACGGCATGTATTAAAACATTTTATGAATCAATACCAACAATTCCAAGTAAATATTGACAATTGAATTTGGCATGCTGTATGTGACTCAACGTTGTAACACTATTGAACAAGAAATGCATTACATTCAGTTTTTGTTGACACAAATTTGCGATAAACAAATGAAGCCATGTCCAAATTACAGGCATCAATATTCACACTATGGTCATCAGTGTAATTGTCAGTGTGATTAGTACCTGGTGCTGGCACAGGAGCCCGTGTTCTTCTGGCGTGTGCTCCGCCGATAGCTGGGGAGCTCTGCTGGAGGAGACTCGCTGCGCTTCTTAGTGGATTTCCTCAAACCTAAAGGTTAAAAAGCAACACTGGTATTTTTGACAGAAAACTATATTTTAAATCAATAGCAGTTTTAAATGATTTTTGATTTTTGGGCAAATGACATGACAATGCTCTTGTACCCAGGTTTAACAATTAAACCAACAATACTCTCTTAAGAATTATTCAACTTTTACTATCATATTCCAAACAGAGGGCAAATGCTAACAATGCATCTGGCAGAAAATGTAAAATGTAAAAATCTTAGATTAGTCATTAGTTTTTCCAAGTGCTGAATGTGTTCAAATAAAATACTTTATTACCCCATTAAGTATTATTCGGCTGCTGAGGCTCATCAGAAAACAATAATGAAGCTGCTGAAACAGATTCATAATTGTTGTTACTCTTCTCTACAGTTAAGTTTTCTAGTGTTGCCTGCTGCCTTTTCCACTGACTAGAGGGATATTAATAGTAACCCAACCATGGCCCTATGACAGGGCAACCTTCAAGCTGGATCTATGACTCATAAATCAGAAGTATAAAAATAAGCATTTCGACAAATTAAGACCAAATAGTACATACATTTAAGAACAATTGGGTTGTTTCTTGGACTTGACTGGACTATAAATGTGTCTCACCATTGAATTACACGTGGACTAATAGTAATCCCTAAAATAAATGTAACAGGTTCTATCTAAAGATGACAGTACCCGAAGCCAATCATAAATCTGTCATGGTTGAGGGTGCAGTTAGGTTACCAAATTAACATGAACAGGTTTGACCTGTGGAAAGCTATACAGAATCAATAACAGTACACAGACTGTACAACAGCACTGTATAAACCTACTCACCATTGCAGCTGAAAGTTACATTATGCGTAGGATAAAATTTAACAAAGGTGGATACATGAGGATATTCCGATAGGTGAAGTTCTTTCCTCTAAAGAGAAACAGCGCGTGAGCCCTTTTCTGCCCTCAAACATAACCCTGGTCAGCTGGTGGGCCAACACACCAGTGCCAACTTGGGCGGGGTCTCTCTATTTGAGCCAAGAGCCCATGGCACAGAGCCCTGGCCTGAGAGTTTGGGTGCACTTCAACATGCACACCAAATTTCTACTACAATTTTCAGCTGGCCTTTTACTCATCTTCACATCAGGGAACAAAACTCAATACTTCTGCAGCACTGACATAGTTAAGGCTGCAGCAATGCTCGTTGGTAATACAGAACAGACCAACAGTTACTTTTTTTTCCTTTGGTTAGATATTGTTGCATTTAAAAGCAGTACTTCATTTAGGAATGCTTACATGACATTTTTACAGCAGATGCATTTGAGAATTTTGATTTATGGATGTGTGCTTTTACTTGCATGGCATCTGGTAAAATGTTTTTGAAATAAGTGCTAGACTCCAACTGATAAATTGGCATGATTGATATTTCTGAACACGTGTGTAATATGATACATACTATAATGTGATGTACTATTTATAATATAACACATCTGCTGAAAACTCAATGAAATATGAAAAACAAAGACAATGTTCTTAAACTACTTAGGGCAGTAGTGTAAAATCTTAATACATTGTACCCTGCCCCTTCCACATTGCTATCTTGAGGCACTGAAAGGTGATAGCATGACAGCTTGGCCAACAAAAACCTGGTCTTATGTCAGTGGCAGAGTATTCAAAATTCATTTTTTAAAAGTGCAATATCAATATGACATAAATCAATATAAGTTTCAATGATTGCAGGAGCAGAATGGGCACAGAGTGCTTGTTACAAACACAGGTGACATATGTGAGAGCTGCTTGGCTTTTTAAGTGAGGTAAGGTATACTAAAAATAAAAGGGAGGGGACACCAACTATAGAGCTGTTAAACCATGAGCAAAATGCTATGTTTCTTTCCTGCCACCAAAATAGCTGATGGACTAAGAAACAGTCTGATGCAATTGATCCATACAACAAATGGTTAAAATGGAGTCCTATGTATCTACTATTAAACAATACATTGGATTCACAATGATAATTGAGCCACCAGCAGTGTTTAAGTATTGAGCTTCTCTCCTGTTGCAGGCTACAGGTGCTTCTGTCTGAAATATGAGCCAGTTCACCACTCAGTGGAGTCCACACTCACCACAAATGTGAACTGAATGTTTGTCAAAACATGCCAACTGTATTGAGACAATGTGTACATAATAAGATACACATACAACTGGACAAGGCTTTTTGAAATTAAATCAACTATGTGTACTCATTTATATTGGAGTTAAGGCATTTATCTATAAGGGTTGACTTCTTCGGTTGGTGACACATCTCAGCTCAGTGGCAACTGATGCCGTGTCACTGCTCAGATCACAGGTCCTGTGACATCTAATCCCAGAGGTGTAACCTCTAATCTAAGCACAAGAGAATAATGTGCTATCCCTCATCAAGCCGGTCATAATCTTCCTTTTTCTTATTTATTCAAAGATAACCTTCTCCCAATCACTAGAAGAGGAGTAAATTTAACTGAATGTGAAACACCAAATACAAAATGAAATGGCATAGTGATGCATAGAAATGTTTGTTAAAAATGTGTAAATGTGAAATCCTATGGCTCATGAATAAAATTAATATTGATAAAAACGAGTAAAGGGAAGCAATACCCAGGTAATATGACTTACTTGCTAGTTTAGCTTGTAATCCTGAGGGCCCAGGTTTGGAGGTCTCAGTTTTGGATGATCCGGGCAAGGACAGTTTGGGTTTTGGCAAGTTAACTTTGGGATTGAAGCGTGCTGCCCACTCAAATTTTGAAGAACTGGCAGATTTTGCTTGCTCCTTTTCACGGGTACTGCGGCGTGGGGAGGGGCTTGAGGCTGAGCGAGAGCGACGTGCCTTGGTCTGATCTTTTCCCTGTTTGACTCTGGCGCCCTGCGTGGTGGAACTGTTGGTGCCTGTGGTGGAAGAAGAGGAAGAAGTGGAGGCAGAGGAGGAGGAGTCTGTCACGTTGCTACACCCAGCTTTGGCTGAGGCGGCCGATTTAGACGCCAGCTTGGTGGGTTTTACAGTTCTGCCCTCTGTGCGATTGGGGAGGGACCCAGCGGCGCTACTTAGACCGGGGAGAGAGTCCACTTTCTTCCGTTTCTGGCCTGATGAGGCCCCAGTGGGCCCGCTCTTCTTGCTCTGACCACGACCTGACGATGCAGGTGGTTCTGAAGCAAGTGATCTCTTCTTGGACTTTGCTGGGCCTTTCTTGTTTTCTGAGGTATTTTCTCGGGGTGGTGGGAGTGATTTGGGCTTCTTGGCAGGGGTTGGTGCAAAGGTACTTATTTGGTCAGGAGCTTCGCTTCGTTTTAACCCTCGGGTGCCTTCACTCTTTGACTGGTGGCCTGGTCTCTCTTGTTCAGATGTTCCTGCAGCCTCCGAGTCGTCTTGCAAAACAAATGAAGCCACGGACTGAGTAAGACTGGTTCTGCTAGGGAGCAAGAGGGATAACAAAAATATTTAGAACAATATAGAACAAGGTATAATGATAAATTACAATGCCACATTCAACATGCTCAATCAGATTTAGAACAAAAGCCAAAGGTATAAAATAAATTAAAAGTTATTTGAGTACAACCACAAACCCTACATACACACGCACACACATGAAGCACCAAGTAGAAAAGAGTGGTACCTTCTTGAGCTGTGCCCTCTGGACTGGCCAGTGGCTGTGCTGGCTGTGGCTTTGGAAGCCTTAGAATTAGGTCTTCTACTTTCAGGTGGGGAATTTGCTTTATGTTTTACCTGCTCAGACTGCAACCTGTAAGGTTGGAAATTAAAGAGCAAGTGACATTGTATGTTCCTGAATTCAAGTCCCATAAAAGAATATTAATCAATCCCCAAATAAATTTGACTATCTGAATGCCTGTTTCCATGTCCTTTAATCACCAACACATCTGGAACAGCACCCAAAAGTATTAATCATCATTTGACTATGATAAAAGGACGAAAGCTTGTCTATGATCAAAGAGGCCAATAATCTGTGCATCAAGTTTAAATTTCAATTCACTGCATACGTCACCTTGGACCTAAGGACAAACATCAATTTTATTAAACAGCCCTCTTGTGTCACTCCATTCATTAAAAAAGAGAGTTCTCTGTAAACCTGAGGTAAATTGAAGATGTCTCACCTCTCATCAACAGGTAGAGAGAGGTAAGATTCTTCAATTTAAGCTCAGTTCAGTTCAGTTGCCTAGAGCTATTGCCTGAAGATGTATATGACCTAGATGACTGAGAACTTTCACAGACATTTGCAAACTAAGATTACTACCTCTAACTTTGGACTGAGATTTTCACAAAAAGGCAGACTCACCTTCCTGCGACTGTGTGGTCTTGTGGCTGGGCCGCAGCAGTGTTCCTCTGTGAACGGCGCAGTGACCCCCCTGGATTGGAATTAGGCCGGTTGGACATTGGCACCTCTCTCCTGAAGGGACATACCCTTTCTAGACACTACCATTCACTGAAATTTAAGAGAAATAAACACATTAGAATACTAATTTTCACCAACGTCATGTTTTTAACAGCTTGTCATGTTGTAGATAAGACCTGATGGAGCTTTTCACCATCAATCTAGCTCATCCATCTAGCAGATGTGACATAATCATGTACAGAAATGTGTCATCATAACTAGACCCACATTCATACAGGATACAAACTCTCACCACCCATCTAATTACTGCTAAAGAAATGTGTTGCCAGAAATACTACATGACATAATAAAATGAAAACGGTATTTTATAAAGCTAGGTGTATTTTTTTTTCTCTGGAAAAAGAAAAGAAAGGTGTATTTTGCATATTTGTGAGATAAAAGTACTCTTCAAAAATATCCGATTTCCTTAAAAAAAAAAAACTAGATCTACACAGCTTAGTTTAGGTTCAAAACACACTAACACTTTACCCAGTCTGCAGTTTCCCCAAAATTATCACAACATAAAATACACTTCCAGTAAATCACTGAATAACAATATGAATCTCTTATTACCCATGTCAATTTATTATACAATGGTTGTAACAGCACAAGATTTAAAGCAGGTTTGCCACCATCTGTTAACCACAACCATCATTATTTGAATGTCTCTTAACAACACTGATACTAGTTGAGATTTGATTGTAGTGGATGACCAAGGTCCTTAATCACTACTTTCATAATAATTACCAAGACCAAAGACACAACTAAATAAACCTACATTGGACAAAACTAAAAGTTGAGAAAACACATCAACTAAAATATTATAACACGTCTCACATTAGCTAATAGTTAATTATTTTGAAAAATGTGTACACAATTACCTTGAAACGTCTACAATATTCAATAACGTTAAAATAATACATAGAAAAAACGCTATGGACATGAGAAGAGGTTTAATTTATACATACCTCCCATGAGTCACTGACATGAGGGAACTGATAAAAAGGAGTGATTGATGTGTTTTGAACACACACACACACACAGACAGAGAAGCATGATTTTTATCAATTAATACACAGAGGCTACTTAATCAACACCCAAATACTTCACGTTATCTAGAAATAGAAGATGATCAATTAACCCATTTGGTTACGGTTTAAATCATGACATCATTGATCATAAAAATACGCCATACTTGGCAAGCTCACAGGGCCTTTTCAGGCCTGTACTCTGACAGTGTGCATCCTCGTCTTTGTTTATTCGTCCATTCTGACAACTAATGCACCACACTTCGCTTAATAGGATTAGTTAAGCACATCAAATGATCGGCGAAACTAAACGCACCCGGGTACATAGTTTCTTCCACTACAACACAAACACACGAACGACAGTGTCCACTTTTTATATCTATGATTTACAGAGGCCTGTGTTACTGACGTAGTTGTCTACCACCGCCGACTAATGTTAGCATGTTTAGCCACTCTAATATCTTAGCTAGTCTCGTACATTTTGACAGTTTGTCAGTCAGAAAAGGTCTTTCTAAAACAATACACAACCCACAACGAAGCTTGGATACAGCGTTTGCTGAACGTAAAGACAGTACAACACTGTAAAGCTGATAATAACATACCAGGGACACGTTAAAGTTACGTTGGCTAGCGTAGCAATGGCTCTATGGAAATGCGTAGTTGGCGTACCGGTGTGTCAGCCCATTTAGCTACGAAACGCACTGCCGAAAGGAATGGTTACCTTGTTTGTAGCATGAAACTGTGTATTTTCTCTCAGACCGGCCAATATCTGCCCCCAAACTGACAAATAACGAGAACGGTAACTGGCAGCAAGTGCTGGACCGTATATCGAAAGCGGTTTAATGTTATACAGCTAGCAGGCTAACTTGGTATTCTCACAGCCATGACACACTGTGCTCAGTATATGGCAGACGATCAAGTTTAAAGAAAACATACTTGTCTCGTGCGTCAGTTAGCTCACCGTCTCTGTCGCTTCTTCAAATCAAATAAGAAATATACAGCTGTCAAGTCGACAGGTAACCAGACAAATCCAGGATCACTCTCTCGAGAACTGTCAACGCCAATGCAGAGTGCTCAAGCCGACCTAACTACTGATAGCTGGCTGTGGGGGGATCGCTGATATTTTCAAAGCAGACTTAAAAGGCCAGCGTCTACCTTGTACTTTAGCGCTGGCTAACGTTTATGCTAACGCTAACCAGACAGGAACAAGTTGGCTTCCATCAAATAACATGTCAACAAATCACATACATGAAAGGAGAGTTTGGTTAGGAACCAAAGTGATGCATTTTCAGTGGCCCAATTTAAGTCCAGAATTACAAACATTGATGCTAATTATTAGCAGGCTAACGGTAGCCCGGCTAAGTAAGATCGTTACATCAATGACCGTTCACTTGCCAACAATACATGGACGGAAAATGAACACTTGACTGTGGGGCAGTTGTCCCCGCATGTTATTAATTAATGTATTTCTGTGAATGAACATGAAAACATATGACTTTATCAATACCGAATTAGCTAATTAGCCACTGCAGGCCAGTCACGTATCTGACGTTTAGCGTCGTCAAACCAAACAAGAGCGTTGTTGCTAGAACCAGCTAACCTTGGTACACAGGGTAATTAATATTAGCAAGCCTCGCTATCACCGACTAACGCTTTGCCACCACTGCTGGGTGGCAGTTGGGGTTTGTATAATTTAAAAATTAAATATTTTTGGAACGGATTTGTCAAATTCTTTCAACATTCACAACTTGTCCAGCTAGCGGCTAACACGTTAACGCTAGCTAGCAGAAGAGAAATGGCCTCTGATACCTTTTAGACACAAAAAAACAGGAAAGCAGGAACGGGGACTCGAGATATTTTCGTAGCTCTGAATCGTGATTCTTCCGATGTATTTCGACACTGAATAACCTCCAAGGCCCAAGAGACCGTTGGCTGACATGTCACTGAAATTTTCTGCCGTACGTATATAATGTTGTTACCTATTTGTTCCAGTGTTGTAGTTGTACCAAGACAGTGCACGGGCTCCTCTTTTCTCTCTCCCCCTGCTACTTTCGCATCAGCTGAGGGGCCTATAACCGCAGTATACATCCGCGTGATTCATCCGCTCATGGACTACTTACTGTACTTCATAATTTTCAGCTCTCGGCCTCTGCGTGTTCTGAAACAATGACACAATAGTGGATGCCTATTGTGGCTCCGTAAAGCGCCACCTTATTGAGACAAAAATGTGGAGACGTAATTGTGTTCTTATTAAATGGCAGTCGATGCAACGCTGAAGACATTGGCAACATCGACTTGTCACATATATGATGTATCAGTCCGCTGGGTCGTGACCCGCTGGCCAACCAAGGTATGCAGAAGACCATCTCTGGGTACACAACAAACCCAAACCTTGAAGCAGATGGACTACAGCAGCATATGACCACAGCTGGTGCAGCTATGAAATGAAACTGAGACTACAGGTCACACACGCTCACCAAAATGGGACAATAGATGGTTAGAAAAACGTTGCCTAGTCTGATAATGATTCTCAATTTCATCTTTTTTTGGAAGTTGGATGGATAGTGTCAGAACATGTTGTAAACAACATTCAAGCTTGGATCCATTTTGGTTTGTATCAATTGGAGGATTGTGGTGCAATAGATATTCTCTTGGCACACTTTGGGACCATTGATAACAACTGAGCATCTTTTGAACTCCACAGCCTACCTGAATATTTTTGCTGACGATATCCTCCCTTTATGACCACAGTGTACCGTCCTCTGATGGTAACATGAACATGATAATGCACCGCATCACAAAAAAGCTTAAATAATGTCAAATAGTTTTGCTTAACATAATTTTGCTGACATTACCATTCCCTCTAATATTGAGAATCATATAATATAATAGCAAACATAATAGCAATTAGATATTTATATAAAGTCGTTCAGCCCTACTGTATAGTATGCTGTTAGTATGCTGCAGACACTATCAAGTCCAAAGCAAAATTCCCACTAGGGATAATAAATTCTGTTTAATCCTATGCTGCAGGGAATGAAAAGTATCTAATTTTCAGATGCATCATGTCAGCAAATAAATTTAAACACAAGATTACTGAATACAGCTTGAAGAGTATTGACTCTTGCAGACAGTGACACTAAACCATCTAAGCTTCTTAAGTAGAAATCTCAGAGCATCATAATACACTGTATATATAGTTTGGGCATGCAAGATGTCTTATAGTTTGTCCACAATTGTGCTGTATACATTTGTGTACAATACAATTAAAACATTGGTCAGAGGATCCTGAAATACACAGTATGGCTTTGTAAAGGGAAGTTAAATGGTGGGATATGGCATATGTTTGCTCATATAATTGTAAATCTGCATTGAGTTTTTTTTGCAAGCTCTGCAGTTCTGAGAAGTTTTGGGAGAAAACCCGTAACATGGAAGCCAATGCTATGATGCATATCAGTAGCATCAGTGAAGCAACTAGCCAGTTTTATGAAGACATAAAGAAACAACTGCAGTGCAAGTCCTGTGACTGTGGATGAGTAGCAAATACAAGGCTGTGTTTCCTGGTTTGTTAAATGTGTAATGCTTAAAATATATGTATTCCATTGATTTAAAAGTGTCTAAAATTATTTGGAATATTTTGTACTGTCATGACTGTAGATGGCAAATATTACCACAAGTATTTTAAGTAGTAGTAGTAAGTAGTAAGTAGTAAGTAGATTGACACAGTTATTTACAAGTTATCCATCCATTTTCCACTACTTTATCCTCCACATGAGGTCGCAGGTGGTGCTGTGCCAATCTCAGCTGCCATACAGTAGGTGCGATACGCGGGGTACATCCTGGACAGTTCGCTAGTCCATCGCAGAGCCACATAGAGACAAACAACCATTCACTTTCACACTCACGGTAAATTTAGGGTGTCCAGTTTACATAATCCCCATGTTGCATGTTTTTGGACTGTGGGAGGAAGCTTGTGAACTTGGAGAAAACTGATGCACAGGGAGAACATGCAAGCTCCATGCTCATGTGGAGGAGTGGTAGACAATGAATGAAAGAGTAAACCAGATTTATTTTTTGAAATTGAGAAATACACATCATTTACAACAGAGAGAGAGAAAAATAACAAAAAGACAGGATGCAACAAAATGTTATAAGTACAGATCATTTTGTTGTTACTAAGTATTGTTTTTGGTGGCTCTGTGTGTCTGTCTGTGCTTCCATACTTGCTTGAAAGGGGTGAAGTCTGCCATCTCTGATTGCCTTGTTATTGATTGGTATGTAGTGTTCAACATCTTCAATAAATAGGAAATACAGAAATATTTCTATTGCCAAATGTGATCTTATGAATTCAAACGTTTGCCAGTAACATTATCCTATAGATTAACTCTAGAAACCTCTAATTTTTTCTCTGATTTCTAAAAAAACAGAACATCATATTTCCCATAATGGTGCAAAGTCTCTAACAACATTGGCAAAACATGAAATAGTCAACAATTACAGCCCTACTGACATCATATCAAGGTCAATGGTAAGTTCCATTGTAATACTTCCTGTTTGCATTTGCTTCTGAATCTTGCGCCCTCTACTGAAAGCTCTCAACACCCACTATTATTCAACATATAAGATGACCAGGGTTTTTTCTATTGTCACTGTGCTGTGTTTAAATGTGCAGCCAGTAGAGGGAGCAATATGGCAAGGGAAAGTAGAGTCAGATGATATGAGGAGGAGGATCAAGTAAATAAACCCTAGAGTAACGTGTGCAAAACAAGTGCTTTTCTTTTGGTTACATACTCAGGCCTAGATTACAACTCACTTATTCTGGGTTGACACCTTGTCCTTCCTCAGCTGAAACCTGTACAAGCAAGCTAAGGTAATGTAAGACAGAGGTATGCATTTTTTTTCCTGTTTGGAAAAGATAACTTAGTGTATCAGATATATTATGGTACAGCAATTGTTCACAAAACTAGCATCATACTAAATTAACAGTATTTCTTTCTTATTGTTACTCTTACAAAGAGCTGATAAATAGCCTGTAGAGAAAGGCACAAGGTAATCATGGGGTGTTTCATTTTACATTAGGCTATTTGCCATTAATAACAAGCCTCTTCAACATTAAACGCTCACATAACTGCTCAGAGTCTGAGTCATCTGACATGCCCGCATTCAACCCTGGCTGGTAGGTACTATGGTCTATTATTAGCTTCTGAACACCAGATACCGCCTTCCCAGCTGAGTCTGGTCTGGGAGAGAAAAATATTCATTACGTAACAATAAAGGATCTGTCTCCCAGACTCACTTCCTGAATACCACAGCAGCAACTAACCCCCAAACTCAGGCAGAGCAGAAGCCTCATCCATTTGTTTTCTGGTGTAGTGCTGGGCAGTGCAAATAATGTGCTGCTTATTCTTAACCTCCACACAATCTCCACACCACCCCTCCTTCTCAGCTCCTCTCTGTGGGTCAGTGATGTTGCGGGAGTGACGCAGCAGTTGAAGCCAAGTCCAGAAGGCAAATATACACAGCAGGAACAAGGGACCTCTACTAGAACAGACAGCAGTGAAGAAGGAAGATGGTAAAGGCTTGATCTAGGCCGAAGGGAGGACAGGCGCCGAGTAGACGCTCTGCTCTCCTCCTCCTATGCAAACACCCGAGAGACATCCACAGCAGCACAGCCAGACCCAACAGGACCTTCTGCACAGAAACAATTTTGGTAGGCAGCGCAAAAGTGTGAGTGTTTGTTCTGGCAGCAACGTAAGTGATACGAGGGATGCATGTCTTCGTATGCTAATAGTGTGAGTGCTTTGAGAACGAGGCCTTGAGGCCTACTCAGCCTAGTCTGTGCCTCCCTGCTGATCAGTGCCCCTACAGGCCACAGCTGATCATCGGAGGCACAGAGGCCTGTCAACTTTGCCCTGTGGTTTTCAGCACATCCATGCTGTGGATGACGAGGTGATACTTTTCAAACAATAACTAAGAGGTACATTGTTTTCAGATGCATAGATTAACCTATATAAGTGATTATTTTATGGCAGAAACCTCCCACAGACATACAACGGATTAGAATTACTGGTCAGACGATGACTGAAACACATATTTCGAGTCCTTGAGAATCTCAATGATCTTCCTGTTCTGGATCTTAGAAAAGCAAACAAATAAAGGCAAATTTACCATGTGAGGGTTTAATTTATTTCAGTTTACTTTTTCAAATATGTCATCACTCTGTGGATCTGGAATCCTGTTATGGAGATATTTTTTTCTCAGATAATTCTCAGAAAATCTACTGCACCCACCCATTTAGACTTTCTGGCTCCAGTTATAGAAGTGGCACTGCGGCCACTGTTTCATGTGATACCACTGAGTGGCCACCAGGTGGCTGCTATGTGTGGACAGAACTGCGATATCAGGAAGAAAATATATATACCTTATATACCTATACCTTATACCCCTTGTCATACTATACTGTATGTCAGAAAGCAAACAGATGAGCCCTATTTGGTTTTGAAGCAGAATTTCAGTGTGATTAAAATCAAGTGAGCTTCAAAGGATATTTTACTTTATTGCTGCCTATTGATATGAAACCCACTGACACACTGTAGTTCATGCAATAAATGGCTTCTATTGCTGATGTGACACTTTGTGCCAGATTAATTGCCTATATGTATTTCAAGGGTAGTCAATTAATTAATGGGTAATTATTATATTATCCACAAAGAATTCCTAGTGGTTAAAATGGTCATCTCAGGAGTGGGAGGTTAGTGTTTTAAACCCGTATTATGTCTCATCAAAGACATAGGGATAGCTTTGTAATCTTATCATATCGGGGGGGGGATTTGAATTTGAAATAATCCGGTCAGATACAGAACTTTTTGTGTAACCTAATCATGCAAGTAGTTTGATCAGGTGGAGGAATATAGGGAAATATAATTTCACTGACCAGTCCTCTCACAACCCAGTTGCATAGCCTTCACTGCAACAGCTGTTCATATCTCGCGTGTTGTTCCATTATTATTTAGCCACCTTATCAAACTTCAAGAACTGTAGTATTTCTAGGAAAAAAAACAAACATTTTCCGTTTGTGTATTATAAATATTCTAACATACTATATATAATATGTAGTTCTGCAATGTTTAAGAAAATTACATTGTTGGGCATAAACATTTCCCGTGCAATTACATGTGATATTTTTTTTCCTCAAAAACCCTGAGAAAGATCAATCTATGAATATAAACTGTTTAACAAAGGACGATAGGCTTGTGTTTTTTTAGTAAATACTATGCAAATACTATTTATCATGTATGCAGTCCTGATGTGTGGATGATGAAAAGCATGGAATTATGTGGTGTGTAGAAAGCAGCAGGTGCCACCCAAACATCAGGAATCTTCATCATCTGAAAGATAATCTCATTGTTGTTGTTGTTGTTGTTGTTGTTGTTTTTTTAGTTTCGTCACACTGCTGCTCCCCATACTAATTCAATGTCGTCCGGAAGGGAGGTTTTGCTGCCAGTATCAAAAGATTGGGGTCTGTACTGTGTATTCGTGAGGTGATATGACACAAACAGGACACTAGAGCAGCTAAAATGAAGCGCAATTATCTAGTGTAGTTTAAGAGATGAAAAACAGACACTTGAATAGCCTGTTTCCTTTCTTGAAGACAATGGGCAAGTGCGTGCATCATGACCCATGTGATTTGTCTTTTGAAGTCAACTTTCATGGCAGTGAAACTGGTTTGAAGTTGGTTTCCGTTAGCATGAGGAGAAGGCCTACACAATCTGCACTCAGTCATGTAAATAGAAGAGTGATTTCCATCCTCAGAGGCTAGCGAGAGTCTCACAGTACCATGTCGGGTTCAGCTTCCTCCCCTCCCCCTTGTCTGCAGTGCTGACGCATCTGCTGCTTGTGCATCAACCAGCAGCCTGTTTATAGGCATACCCAGAGTCCACGTTGAAAACAGGGCTCTATCTTTTCCCCCTCAGCCTTGCATTCGGTCTGCATTGTCACTGCCACTGTTGGAAAAGAGCACTGATGAACATCTGTCCTGTGACTGCCGCGATGCACAGCAGGACAGTCGTCACTGCCATCTTCTCTCGGCTTCTGCATTACCTAACCACAGTGACTGCGTAAGCACAGACGAAGGGCTTTGGTGTGATACATTATGCTGCTGCACAGACACAGACTGAGTGCACAAGCATGAAACAGATGGTGTATCGTTATGCATTCGAGGTGCATGTTGTTTCCGCAAGGGCTGCAGATTATTTTAAAAATGTAAAACATTTTGTGCAAAAGACAATTTTCTTTTTGATCATCAAGATGGATGAGGCTTTAGCTGGTGAGGGATTTAATACCGTGTGTTTTTGTACAGCAGAGGACGTCTAACTGTGCGCTGATGCCAGCAATGCAGCTGAGGGTTTTCCCTGGCTGTAGCATCGAGTACTGAGGTGATGTAGCACCCAGCATCTCTCCGCTCTCCTCGCATCTCTCTGCCTTGCTTAATAAAAGTTGCCGCTTCCTGCTCAGTGGCTACAGTGTGAACGCTTCAGTTGCCCAGCTAACACAAAGGCAGACCCATACTCTGGATTAGCTACATGCTGTAGAATCTGTGAGTTATCCACACAGCTGGACAGCCATAGTGGGACAGAATTGGGACAGTGAGATGAGGACAGGGTTGTTCTAATCCAGGACCTGGGCTACATGGATAGAAGCAAAGGACATTGGAGCTGAAGTCATCTGCACAGAGAGAGGGAGGGAGAGGAAGAAAGACGTCAGAAAAAAGCAACACCAGCGTTCAGCAACCATCACAGAAAGCAACTACTTTCGCCTTGCTCTCACAAAACTGTTCATGTATAGTCGGCTGTATTGAGGGCTGTACAAAGGGGATACTGCATGACATTGTTTCCTGTTCACCCTGCATCTTTTTCTCTGATTTACTAAGGTATGTTTTGCATGGTTTCCCTGAATTTATAAACAGCTTTATTTTTTTTTGCGGAAGTAAGCTTTGCAGAGGTGCGTGAAGTGCTTTTGCTTTGACATTTCGCTCTTTGTTTGACTGACTCGATGCTGTACATTTCTTGGTTTGTGGTTTGTATGTGGGGTTTTTATTTCCAAAAAAGGAAAAAGAATAAATTACAAGCTTTGAAGATAAAGTCAGACATGGGTGTGGCAAAGTCATTATCAGTGATGACAAATTCAAATTTCCGCTCAGCATGTGGTTGCAACAAACCACAGCAACTGGTACAGTTTTTGGTTGTTGTTGTTGTTTTTTAAATATGAAAGCGTTAAGTAAAAATGCAACCGAAAAGAAAAGAAGAATCTAAGTCTGGTAATGGAACAAAGTGAGAAGTTATTGTAAAGCATGGCACATCACTTGCTGTTATCGGATGAGAAAGTCTTTTGGGTAGCATTTGTATGGCAGACAAAGACACACAGACGGATGCACATACATGTGAAGAATGTTAGCCGAGCCAAAGGCGAACCTCGGCTGCTCTGTGGACTGCTGTGTGTTGCAGGTTCTTCGGCAAGGCAGGTTATTTGAGGAAGAGGGGACAGCTAACGCAGTCACTTGCCATCTAGCTGAATCCCAATAAGTGCTGCGCCATAGCATGTTGCCATGACAACGGAGGCCTGTCTCAGGAAGAGGACAGGAGGCTGGTTGTGTTTTCAGCCATATGAGAGGCTTTAAAGGACGGTGGCCATGTTGTATTTTTGCACAAAGACCAAATATAAGAACCTGATATTGCATAATTAATAACCGATACATTATTTAATACATGATATGCTGCGAATTTACTACCTTTAAAATAATAAAATACAGTTAAATGCTAAATTAGACATAATGTAATATCATTACAGATCATCTAACTATACATAACAATTTCCACAAAATAAAGAATGCGTATGGATCACAAAAAAGTACACTCTAAACCCTCTGTTTTCCACTTTGAAAGCTCACAGCGCAAAGAACCGGTTTACAACAGAGCAGCATGAACAAATACAAATGGCCGACGACATTTTGCCAAAGCAAGCATGCATAATATCATGGTGAAAATGGCGCTCACTGAGGTCACAAACGATGATGAGAAAATGAGTAGAGAAGCACTAATGTGTCTCTGCGCGGGCTAAAATTATTAACATGTAAACACCTCTGATGCAGGTGTGGTGAGTCATCGTTCACAGAGTATGTGTGCAGCCATCGTGCTTCGTTCATGCTATGACTCAGTGTAGACACAAACCACACTGATACTGTTGTGAGTAAGCCAGAGATATGACACCATGTTGGGTGAGACATCTGCTTTCAAAGAGAGAAAGAAGAAGAGTTGAAGAAAATTGTTCTCTGACCACTGGTCTGACAATATCAGACAAACTATGTCAGTATAGAGCAGATTGTCAGAGCAGATTTTTGTGATCATTGTACTGTGTTAGGCCTTCCTTGCCACCGTTGCATGCATTGACTCTAGTTAGAGTTGACAACAACTGTATCTGACTTAAGTGAAGAGAGGGCTCCACTGCCAACTGAAGGAGGGAACATATGACGCATGTCTTTTTTATATAAAGAATGATGCAGATGTCATGACAACTAAAACTGACCTAGAGCAAAGCTGTGGCATCACGCTGAATAGATTATCATACAAACTTAATTATGGTTAGTAATAACAACTGAATGAGTCACATACAGAACTTGACTTCCCTTGCTGCTACTTATTTATTCCTTGCACAGAGTCCGAGGTCTCCTGACATCTGTGTTATGGATTTAGTGCTTAAGCAAATTCAGTTGCTCATGACACTCACATTTTATTTATGAAAAACAACAATGGGACAGATAGAGAACTAGAGCACTTACAGTAAGTAAGACTGCATCGGTATATATCAAGTGCAATATACCTAAACATATTTATACTGTAAATTTCAAGTCCTTACTTTGTATATTAGGGTTTTATAGCCTAAGTGTTAATATCTTAGTATATATTCATTTTCTTTTTTGGTATACCATGTATATTACTTATTATCTTTATCTTTACTGTCTTGCTGTTGTAACAATGCAAATTTCCCCACTGCGGGACAAATAACTACTATCTTATCTTACCTTATCTTATCACACTGTAAGTCACACTATTTAAGATGTTTAAAGTAATCACAAACATCATATGCATGTTATTATTAAAATATCAAAATAAATATCATGACAGTATTACGTCACAGAGCTGCCGACCCCATGCACTTTTAAAAATGTCTCAGTGGCCTTTTATTTTATTAAATAGGGAATCTCTTTCAAAAAAAGGAGCGAAAGAATATGAAATGTTAACACAATTATGAAAGACAGTGTTGACACAATACTGAATTAGATAAACAAAAGCAACCAGTATAATTAATATACCGTCTTAAAGCTTTAAAAAAAATCATGCATGCTTTTTTTGTTGTTATTTTTTATTAAACCGGATGTGTTGATGAGTTGAGCAGACTGTAATGACTGAAGCACAACTGTTAAGGTATTACTGCCATCTAGTGTTTGAACACTAAAACACAGACGTGTCTGACTATTTTTAAACAATATCAAAAGAGTGAGATCCTTGAACTTGTAAAAAAAACAGATGCAATTAATTCTTCTCTTCTTTTTTAGATGACTGTGGTGTGCCCATGCACTCAGAACCTGATGGATAGTGCTCACCCTCACACTGTGCTCAGCAAGCTCAATGAACAGCGCTCACAAGGCCTCTTTTGTGATGTCACCATTGTGGTGGAGGATGTTAAATTTCGGGCCCACAAGAACATACTGGCAGCCTGCAGTGGTTACTTCAGGAACGCCCTGACAGCTTCTGAAACATGGAGCTCAGGCCAAGTGCTGGAGCTGATGGACCTGAAGTCAGATGTGTTTGCCAGCATCCTGAACTTCATCTACTGCTCAAAGGTGATGTCACCTGTTGCAGAGGACACTGGGAGATTAGTGGCCGCTGGAAAAAGACTTGGAATTCCTTTTTTGGAGAAGCTTGCAGAACAAGAGAAACAGAATGAATGTGTTAAATCCAACTCAGGCCTGGTGTTTAACAAAACAAAGAATGAAGCTTCCAGGCCTGAGGAGGTGGACAGTGCCAGAGGGCCACGCATCACCAATGCCTTCTCTATCACTGAGGTGTGTCCTGGGAATAATCTGTTCACCCCCCTGGTTCAAACCAATGCAGAGAGGCAGTCCCCAGATGAAGGACAGCTTCCATCTAGTTGCCCTACAACGTCCTGCCTCAGTGGGAACAATGAGACCACACACGCTCTCTCAGAGCACTCGTATGCAGTCAGCAAATCTACTGAAAGCAAAGATAGCAGTCAGTCAGAAAACAAGAAGCCAGCAATCTCACAGCCAAAGCAGCTCATTAACAGGAACACAGGCCCACTTAAAAAGCGACACAGGCTGAGAGGCATTTTGGGCAGAACAATACTTCCAACATCAGCGGAATCACACACAGACAAACCAAATAACGTAGCACTTACATTAACTGATAGTGTTACTGAAGAACCTGCTGCAGCCAGGACACCACCTTCACTTGTTTCAGAGGGAGAAAGAGAAAAGAGTGTAGAGCCAGGAGAACCAACAGACACTGACAATGGTCAAAAAGAGTTAGAGCCACCAACCCTTTCCCCTCACACAGAAGACAGCATCTCAATCTATGGCTGCGAGCACTGTCCGGAGATATTTACGAATAAAGCTCTTCTCACAGTTCACTCAGAAGTACATACAAAGCGTTTTGTCAGTCATTTGTTTTGCAAGTTCTGCCACAGGAAGTTCATTCACCCAAAACGGCTGCGCAACCATGAGCAGATCTGTCCTAAGGCTATAAAAGAGCGACAAAAACTCGAGACTCCAGGCATACCAGTCAAAGAGGTGGACATTCATTTGGATGACATGGATGACATACCAGACATGGAGAGCATCGGGATACAGCTTCCCCCTGCTGACCTCTCCACCCCCTCTAGCCCAGAGCCCCTTCAAATGGACCATTTAGAGCCCCCACAGGGAGCAAAGGCAGTGCGGCCAGGGGGCAGTCAGAGGAGATACAACTGTAGTGTGTGTAAGAGGGTCTATGTCACTCTATCCAGTCTGAAGCGGCATGAGAATGTACATTCCTGGCAGAGGGCCTATCCCTGTCATTATTGTAATAAAGTGTTTGCCTTGGCAGAGTACCGAACGAAGCATGAAATATGGCATACGGGTGAACGACGCTATCAGTGTATTTTCTGCCTGGAGACATTCATGACATACTATATCTTGAAGAACCATCAGAAATCTTTTCACGGCATTGATCCCAGTTTATCTGTTAAGAAAAAGTCTGCCAGTGGTGGGCTGAAAGCCAGTGTTTACCCAATCAAGCTCTACAGGCTTCTGCCTATGAAGTTTAGAAAGAGAAAATACAAGACGTACAGTCAGACTTATTCAGAGAGCTCTGATGGAGGCAACCAAGCTGCAGTAGACAGCGACACTCCTCCACTGGATGAAAACAGACTTGTCAGCCCTGACCCAGTGTCATTCCCTCTGACATTCATGGCAACAACAAAGACAGTGGCCCCTGTCATTCCACGCATCAGTTTTGACAAGCTAAGTGACCAAAGCATTGATCAAAGTTTGAATCATGAATTGGAAACTGAGGGAGACACAAGAAAAGAGGCTGAGAAAGGAGATTCCACCATCACTGACCACAACAGTACCTTGCTGTTGCAACATAATGTGGAGACTCACAAAGACGACCCTCCAGTGCTAATGAACTCAGAGTACGTTGGTCATAATGTGCCGTTCTTAAACTCTTTAAAAGCTGTAAAAAAGTTAGGTGAACTGTCAGCTTCTGCAAAAAGAGTTGAGGATATGACTAAGGAGATACTTCAGTCAAGAACAGAGAATCTAGTGCGTGACAAAATGGGGAGGTCAAAGACTGAAACGTATATTGCTAAACCTGCATGTCCGGGGCCATCTGTGGATGGTGATGCCATGCCACTCTGTCAGATAACAGTAAAAATAGGCAACGAAGCCATCATTCGGCGCCAAATCAAAGGATCCAAGCTTTTCCCCCGAAAGAAAAGGAGAGTTCGAGATGTGAGTGAGCAGGAGAGCCAAAGTCAGTGTCCTCCGATGACAGGAAGCTCAGAGAGCCCCAGATTCCGCCTCAGACAAGAAGTTACCTCCTCCACTGAGCAGCAGGTGTACGATGACCCCAATGACTGTGACACTGCTGATGTACTTTGGCGTCCCTACTATTCCTACAAAGCTAAAAAGAAGCGGAAGAGGTTGAGATTCAAGCACAGAAATGCTTTGTTTCACCAGTTTTCTGACACAACTGTAGATCGAGCTGCAGCCACTGAGGCCCACCTTGACAAGAGCAGCTGGATGACTGAGAAGAACCTCTCGGGTGGTAGTGCAGAGGTAAAGCGCAGTCTTAGTAGGAACTGCAGCCCGAGGGCCTCCTACAACTGTGACATCTGTGACAGCTCTTTTATCACAGAGACCGGTCTGAGAGCTCACATAGTTGGCTCGCACCCATGTTTTTGCCGGACCTGCGGTAAACAAGGTCCCCCAGGTGAGGCGCCTGCTGGTGGTGATTACATCTGCAACAGCTGTATGGAAAGTGGTTCCTGCTTTGACAACATACCACGAAGCCCCAACCCAGAGAAAAAGTATCGTTGCTCCTTCTGTCCCCAGCGCTTCCTCTACCTTGCCACCAAGAGAAGTCATGAGAAAAAACACCAAGAGACAAACGAGGAAGGATTTGATTGTAACAACTTTACACCATCTTCTAAATACCTGAGTGAAGACATAAAGCAGGACACCATCAAAACAGAGGACAGCAACACTCAAGGGGACACTGAAGTAAAAAGTGAAATGGAGGATGGACTTTTTTCCATTGATAAAATGAACCCTAAAATCGAGGATACAACTGACTTTATGTCTTTAAATTCATACCAGGACATGTCATATTCCAACATAAAAACCCCATTATCACCCTGCAGTGACCCACTGCTTCCCCATGCATCATCAAAAGTAAAACATAAAATGGCAAAAAAAAGCATCAATACTCAACCTTCTATGCATCTCATCCCAAAAAAGGCAGCCTGCATGAGAGACAACGATAGAAACAAGGATAATGTGATGGGACCAAGAACCAACAGTCACAGCCAACTGTTCAGGAAAAATGACTCAGAGACTAAAGGCCATGTTTCTGTACACAGGTCAGATAAATGGGTCTGCAAAGAGGAGCCATTTTTCTAAAGATTGTTGAGGGCAGTGTTCAACTATCAGCAAAAGAGAAAGTGAATGAAATGTGATTTGGAAGCCACTGCACCTTTAGTTAGGAATTGTAAAATGTGTTAGGTTGTATTTGCAGCCAAGCAAATATTTCAAATGGACATCACCGGACATGATGAGGACGTCATGTCAGTGGATTCTATGATTTCTTCCCTCCTACACTCAAACTACTGAGTGGTTTTTTTCCACCTTTGTAGAAGATGTTTCTTCATTTATGTATCTTCTGACAGAGACTGTGCTTTGTCCATTGTCTATGCATATAAGGCAGATCCAGTGACAACCTCTTGAAAGCAAATGATGTGCAATTTCAGAACAGGGACGGGATGCACTGGAAAGCTGTCCAGTGTGGTGACATTTTCACATTTTAAAATAAGTAAAACAATAAGAACCTTTGTCACATCTCTGAATCTGCCACTGAACTAACTGGGCATGGTGAGTTGCACTTTATAGAGTGACTATGCTAATATGTTCGTACAATACTTTGATAATTACATTTCACTTCCAAGCACCATTGATAGACTTCTACTTTCTAATGAACACAATGATGACATCATTGAGCTACTCATTTTTGTGTGTTAAACATGTATAAAACTTGTAAAAGACAAATTATTTAAATAAATGTTGATATGCTACAGAGTTACATCCTGTCCTCTTTCAGCAAATACATACAATACAGTAAATGCCTTCTTATCACTAATGGGAAAAAAAAGGAAATTTAAAGCAGTGCAGTTGAAATATTCAAACTGGTAGGAAACACGTTCATAAATACAAAGCCATGTGTTCCGCTCCTCCTGGACCTTCAGGGACTTGCAGTCCACGTGAGAAGTTAATTCCCTTCTTCTTCCACACAAACAGCATCAGTAGTTAGAGTTGGGCCTTTAAACACAATTTCCAGATGTTTCGAAATTCTTTGCTTCTCTCGAAGACTGGCCATATGACGTAACAGACGGATCATAAGCTTCTTTTGTATTGTAAAGCTTCCTTGGGTTTGAACATACACCAATAAGTATAATTGTGTATAACCTCTTAAAAATAAAAACAGTTTTTTTAATACCATTGGAAAAAGCTTTAGGCAAGGGTCTTGCTTTACAGGGGCTGCCATCTTGTGCCACCATTTTCTATTGCTGCCACACAGACAACCCAATCAGAATATGTGTGTTTGCATTTTTAATCGGAAGTTTACTATGCAAACAAAGAAGTCCAACATCCTCACTGGCATGTGAAGGCCATCGTAGTTCCCTGACGTGCTTGGGAACGGTAGGATTGAGTGTAGGAGCCGAGCCCTGTGTTTGTTGCATACTGCATGGCAAGTATAGCTTAAGCCGTGTTTCCATCATGGTACAGTTTGGTTTGATACAGTATGGTATGGTTTGGAATGGTAAAGCCCTCCGTCAGGCTTGCGTTTCGCACGAGAACAGTGTCTTTACTTGGTAGGGCCGGTACAAGCTGTGCCCATTGGCCACGTCAGCGAGATGCGGAGTGTGACATTGTACCAGTGTGCCAACAACGAACAACAATGGAGGACAGCTCGGTTTGTGGCTGTTTGACGTCAACACCGGTCGCCTTTCTGTCGCCCAATCTGTCATGGTAGCGATACCCCAATATATTGGTACTATTTTCCTAATAGTAGTAATAATATTTTCCTAATGGAAACACAAAAAACATAATGTTCCAGTGAGTGGAAACATGGCTTTAAGATAGAGCCAGTCTACAAATACTTAAACTCTGACTTGTTCAAGTTGGAAATTGATATCTTGCAGCTTATGTGTGTTATATTCTTTCATGGGGCCCAACATTTCTAGATGTGCCCCTGAGTAGTAAACCAGATAAATGGGTGTTGTATTAGGGCTGTTACGTAATTAACAAAAGTATAACGACACCTTAATTACGTAGAAAAGCTCCGTCCATCTCCAGGCTGAAGCAGCAGCTGAGGGGAAGCGCTCGACCTCAGATAAAGCCTGACGTTTGGTTCAGCGGCAGCCGCCTTTTGGAGCTATTGGTGTGTATGTGTGTGAGTGACTGAGTGAGAGAGAGAGCGAGAGAGAGAGAGAGAGAGAGAGAGAGAGCGAGCGAGCGCGCGAGCGGTGACGTGACGCGGCAGTGGGGCAGTCTTTCCTCCGATCTGCCTGCATTCATAAACGGATATGATGATAACCCAGTGCTGAAAGCAGCGACAACAGTCAGCTCTGACCATGGCGGAAGAGGACGACGCCAGGATTCGGATTTTACAGAGCCTGCGGGGGAAAATATGTAAGTTGACACGTTGGCGAGCCAGTAATTGTCGTCATTCGCAGCGGGGAGGTGGATGGGAGAGGTCGCACTAGAACCACGGAGCGGCGCCATGGGGAAGGCAGCCGGAGGGGCGCGGCGTGCGAGCGGCAGTCAACGGTAGTGTGGAGGGAGGCAGAGACATCCAGTTTTGCTGGTCGCTCTAATGCCAAGTTAGCATAGCACGTTAGCGAGCGGCTTGTTGTGAATGATTTCATTCATCGAGCGGCAGCCCACGGCCTCTAGATAAGCTGTTGGAGCACACCGGATGTTTTATGGGCATTTTAAAATGGCAAGGTTTTTATTCCACCCAGAGTTTGTGTGTAGACCAGAGCTGCCCAGTTAAGCTAAGTTTACGCTGGTGGCACAGCAGCCAGGCTAGCTGCTGCCAGCCACTTCTGCTCACTGCAGGCATCTCATAGTCAGGTTACTCACCTCATGTTGGATAATAACAATAAACATGACGCAAAATTATTGTACGAAATTAGATTTTATTGAAAGACATTCGAGTTATTCCATGCTTTATATTTCTCAGAATTTGTTTAAACAAAATGTAATTTGGGGAAAAACAAGAATATCTGTATACTAACTAAAAATAGGTCTATGTACAATAATTACAAGAAACTAGAAATTATAATAGAAAAGTAAAGGAACCTACTCGAGTTAGGACAACCTGTAGAGCCCAGAGTCATTTCATTCATATATTACCATCCAATGACTATGGTAATAAACCATTAAAATGATAAAGGTGTTTTACTATGGGGATGAGGGTTCACTAAAGCAGATAACATTATAACAGATAAAGAGTAGGACAACTCTGACTTTATAACTTAATTTATTAAGTGAAGAATCCATGTTTGATGTCAGTAATCTGTTGTACCCGCTTAGTGCAACATGACTGGAATTAACTTAACTATGACTTTATTGAGAATTTGGTTTCACCATGACGTACATCTCTTTCATAATTTGGATAAAGTCTTGAGTCATGGGGGGCGGTTACCCATGACCATTTTCCTGTTGTAGTTTTCTTACTTATGTTTACGTTTACTTTTTTTTCCCTTGGACTAATTTTGTTAGTAAGTTATAGTGCACTGACCCTGAAGGGTATATTAATCCCAAGAACATTTTCAATTTTAAAATATGGCTTTTTAAAAAAGAAAGTTGAGTCAAATTGTGTTCACATAATTTTAGACACCGTAATCAAGCCACCTTATACTGAAATGCCATGATTTAGTAGTGCCAATCATTGCCACAGTGGTTTAACTCCTATGTCAACACAGTGTCAGTGCTGTGAGTCTGACCTGCAGGTGGATTATGTACTAAAGAAATATATAACTTACTGTGCATTATTATTTGCCACTACATTAATTAATTATCAGTTAGTTGTATTGCCTGCGGCATCAAATATTTCTAGCTAATTCACCCAGCATAGTTATTATTGTATAATATATAGTCACATGAGTGAAACACCTTAGTTTCCTCATCAACATTTAAAGGCAGAGCTGATCCACATAACTCCAGGTCCAGTATTTGTATATCAGTTTTCAAGTTCAACCATTGCTAAAACATTTAAATGCAAATTGCACACATCACGCTGCTTCTCATAATAACCAGTGAGTCAATGAATGACAAAATGTTACATCTAAGGCAACAGATTTGATTATTCTCACTTAGTTTTGCTGTGCTTCAACTTAAACCGAAGTTCAATGTGGTCAAACTCCAGGCAAAGTCCAGTTTAGTATAGGCTGGTGTCAAAGCAGAATAGACTTTATTATTGATATCATTGATAAAAGTTGTTTTACATGTGAAATGTATTTTGAGAAAACCGACACTACTACTTAATGTAACCAATGGAAATAGGTTAACTAGTGTGAAAGGCAAGCACACATCAGGAGGACAAATGTCAGTTTCACTACTATGAATTAATGAGAAAATGGTTTGCAGAACAAAATAGAGGAAGTGTGATGGCATGTAACTCACTTTGCAGTCTTACGAAACTCCATTCTTCCCCGTTCACACTATGTCCTTTTTCCTCTGGCCTACATCAGTGGTGGTGACACTTCGTGAAGCTCTATTCTTACAGCTTTGTTTGGAAGTGTACACACTTGTAAATGTGCACTTGTTTGTGTCCCTATCAGAATAAAATCAAAGATCATGCAGTCATTAGTGAAGAGATGTATCAATCACTACATGTATTTCACGGGGCGTCATGCTTCTGTTATAGTGGATATGTTATTGAAGAGATGCTTAGTCAGTGTATACTGTACCTGTTAAAGTCTGTGTTCGTCTGTGCCCTACTCCCACCAGGTCATCCTGATCCAAGCTTAGTAACAACTGAGCGGTTTTTACTGGCCATTGCTAAGATAAGATTAGCCTGTTAGAGAGCAGGGCTCACTGTTGACTTTTCTTAATTAGGCTCCCAACAGTGCATAGGGTAACTATTCAAAGCAAATGGATCAATTTAGACTGCTGCCTGTAATCCACCAGTCTTCTTCTGACTCATTGTTAAGTTATTGATAGTGCAACATTTAAGTGATGGCCACTTGTGGCTTTGATTTATCAGAATCAGAATCAGAATTAGAATCAGAATACTTTATTGATCCTCGAGTGGAAATTCTTATGTTACAGCTGCTACTATTCAGAGAACATGAACGGGGATAGAAGTATATAAGAATAATAAAAGAAATGAACAAGAGTAAACGTAAAGCTAAGTAAACATATGCACGCTAATATAAAATGTCAATATGTACAATATATACAGTAGAGATATACACTCTATACAGTATTGAATGGATGAGATGGTTGTGATTTGAGTTATTATACATAAGTTGGTTATTGCACAGATAATATAGGAAATTTCACAATTTAGTGCATATTTATGCGTATGTTGCACAAACACTCATGCCATGTAATCTGGATCTTCCTGCGATGCAGTGGAAGGGTGTTTGTGAGTGTGTGACAAAGGTGTTTGTCATTTGTGAATCAGCGCTGCACTGTTGGTTATGCTGAGGAAGTCAGTGTTTCATGTTTTTAACCACATATGAGCCTTGTCTACTTCAGCTACATCCGCTCAGCAGCCTGCCCTTGCAACTGGCAAGAGCCAGAGAACCCATGTGAACATGAGGATGTTAAAAAGAAAAGCATATTTTAGAAGTGCATTATTACAATCATGTGTGTTTTTATTGATTAAGATTAACTTCAGGGAAGTTAATAGGAACTTTTTCTTAGAGATTTTTTTCTTACCCTCTTCGATTAAAATTAGGAACTCATTGATCTAATTTCAGGTTTGTTTTGATTTTAGGATTGCTGTGAGTAAGATCTGAAACTTAGAAGCAGATTGATATATTCGATATATTCACTACTCTATACTCATTCTCTAACATAGAATTCATATTCACAACTATACTGGAAGGATACATAGAGAGAGACAAATGCTATTGGATGGGTAGGGCTGCCATTTATGTGTCAGTGTCTGACACTGTACATCCAATGGAGATGCAAATGTTTTCGCAAAGCACTGATAATTATATGTTTTTCCTTTTAATTCAGGAAAAACTTGTTCTGATGCCAGTCAAGATCATAACGGCATCCTTCTTTTGTTTTCTCAGGTGAAGCTAAAAACCTGGGCTCAGTCTCGGGTCCTAATCGACAAAGGGATCTCTGTACATTTTGCACCATAAGTCTGGATCAGGAGGAGGTGTTTCGCACCAAGGTGTTTGACAAAAGTGTCAGGTGAGCAGGAAAACACCATAACCTTTATCCATTAACCAGTTAACTCTTACTGTTTCTTTTACCTTTGTCTTAGGCACAGGTGCAGTTGTAGTTTTACAGCTGTTCATCTACAGATGTTTAATAATGTTCAAATTACAATAGCATATTGCATATGTAGCCTTGATTTACCTTGCTCTACATGTTGCTTTTACTTTCCATAACTTTCTTAAAAATGGTAGAATATCAGTATTTGGAAAACTCACAAAATAGATGCAGAAAGTTTAAAATTACCAACACGTCGTCTTCTGCAGTAAAAACCGTTACAGTTGTGTTTTTCATATCATGTCTTTGGATGATATTGACAAATAACTGTCATCTGAAATCCAAATATTCTTGTATTTATATGGGTAGCGGTTTCAGATTCACAGATATCACATTTGTTTCATTTCCTTTCCAATTGAATTCTTTCAAATTGCAGCATTTGTAATCTCACATTAAAGATGGTTGAATACATAGTCACATGCATCAATTTCTACTTAAAAGATAAGATTGCTTTTGACCAAGGATTTCTTTTGAATCTAGTATTAAGTTAAGAGACTTTGTAACATAGCAGTTAGCCTCAGTAGTTTTTCATGAATGAAGCTGATAATTTGAAAATATATCGTGAAAATATATTGTGAAACAAGTAATGGTAAACTCTTGACTATTTTAACCATTGGCTCATCATGTGAGAAATAAAATATCTTCTAAACTGTCAGTACTTTGTTCATAGCTGTGTGTGTGTGAGAGTGTGGTAGTGTTTGAGTCAGTAAATATGGAAGTGAATCTGACTGAAATGAGCCATTTTACAAATAGTTACAAGCTCACAAGTGGCTGAGAAAAAGGTGTGGGAGTTGGGCATTCAGGAAACATTTCGATTTCTATCGACATCATTGCACATCTCTCTGTAAACTAGGTATTTCACAACAGGCCCCGCCCCATTTTCGGTGCTGTTCAAAAAGATTTGCAGTCTCTGAGGAAGTGTGTCCTCCCACGCTCTCCCCCGTTTTTCTCTCTGTTTTGAATGATTAGCTCACCAACGAGTCATTCTCGGCTACCTTAGCCTCTGTTTATCTCATCTCACTAATCATTCAAATTTGGCCCGAAGTTTATCTGTGTATCAAATGGCTTACAGGCTGTATTGAAGCTCTAACTGTACCTTATCCCTTGAATAAAGGAGGCAAATACAAACAGATTTGGTCAAGTGGTTCTACCTGGTGTTCTCACAATATTTAGATACTGAGAACAGAAGGAAAGATAGTATATTATGTGTTTGTTGGGGTGTGTACAAATTTGGCAGGCTACATGTGCATAATTCCTTGTAATATTGAGGAATATGTGTGGGTGTAAAGCTGGATGTGTTGGCCAAACTTAGTGCAGAAGTGTCACAAAAGATATTTTCACCACCCAAGATGCATACATTGTAGAGGGGTGAGGCTGAAAGACCAGGTTGTGGTAGTGAGTGATTGTTTTTGTAGTTGCTATGTCCTAAATCAGTTTTGACACATGGATTAAATTGATTTGTGAAGTATAATTATTAGGCACATGACACATAACTCCAAATGTTTTTTCTTATTTCAGTAGTGCATGTACATACCAAGAAATTGTGTGACCCATTTATTTGGTGTACCAAACTTTGTTAACTTGCATCGGTTAAGATGACTTCATTTAAAAGCCAGGGATTGTGGTTTTATTTGAACTGTTAATCTAGTACAACTCTCTGAATACTGCTCAGTCTGTTTGGGACAGGTGGTCCATCTGTAGGCAGCACCTGCATCGAGGTAGTGCTTAACCTACAATCAGCTATGTCAGTTCAAGCTGTCCTGCTTGTGGTCTTGGTTGTGAGGTAGTTATTGGCAGGACTGTGTGGCACAGATGCTTGGGTCCCCTGTGTGTCTGCCAGCTCTCAGTGGGCAGTCGGGCCACTGCCACACTCAAAGCTTAGTTATATACTACTGTTGCACATTTTGTTTAGTGTGTGTTAGTTAATGATCTGTTTACATATGTTATCCATCCATTGTCTACCACTTTATGTTCCAAAAAAGGTCACTGGAGCCAATCCCAGCTGACACAGGGCAAAAGGCAGGGTACATCCTGGACACATCGCCAGTCCATTGCAGGGCCAACACACAAAGACGAACAACCATTCTCAAATTCACACCTATGGGCAGTTTAGAGTGTTCAATTAACCTTTGTGTTTTGGACTGTGGGAGGAAACCGGATTATTTTAGTTCCCTTAGAAAAGAAGAATTAAAAGGTTATTGAAAAGTCTCAGCTTTTGTTTCCAAATGTCTTGAGAAGTTGTTTGTGCTGTAGACATGGTTAATTAATTAATTGATTGATTTTATGTCTCTGTAAACTACGAGAGACTAGTGTAACAGTGTATTGTGCCTGCATGTAGCTCACAATTTTAGTTTGTGCTAAATTATTATTGTGAAAAACTGTTGGAATAAAAAACAATATGAAAATCAATCTACATCTTGTGATATAGTAATATTATTAGTGATTATTATCACAACATTATAATCCTTAAGTATTTTCATTGCTCGTGTGAAACGTGTATACATTGTGATAATGTTTTAAATAAGTAAAAGACTTTATATAATGTGGCTATATATTCATACACATCATGCTGGGATAGCCACTCACCCCTCACAGTGCAGCAAAGTCGTAGTTGGGATAGCGAGAAAGGTTGTTTATTATTACTCATGGATGGAGCCTAGCTTATATTTGTCTTGCTTCAATGTGTCATGTTTGAGCTCACAAGTGTAAAGTCCCTGTAGATGTTTTTTTCCTTGTATGATCTGGCACTTCTCAGTTTTCATTTAAAAAAAGAATTTTGTCTTTCATTGTCCATACAAGTATTTAATGATGTCCCTCACCACACCACACCACACTATTTTTTTGTTTAATTTTTATTTCGGTTTCCTTATGATTTTGTGTTCACTGTTAAACATAAAGGGGAACAAGAAATGTCATGGAGCTATATTGTGTTTGTTTGGAGGGTAAAAGTGACAGATTTAAAGCTACAGCGTGGCATGATCACTTCCCTCAGCCATGATGAGTCATGAGGGCACCCTGCGATGTCCACCTTCTGCTCAGGCAGTTTATTCCCCAGCACATTAACATAATTAAGCCTGGGTTTATGATACTTTTGCTCCTAATACAATGATGTTGCAGTGTTAAGGTCGGAGTGCTACATAAGATTTACATACACCTGGGTTGTTAAAACAACCTTGTGTCATTGTAATCACACCATTGTTACACGAGGAACTTCCTTTAGCCATAATCATATGATTTCACAGTATAGAACTGGGTCAAACACACACACCTCCTGCTGCATACAGACATAAAACACTGCAGCCCTGCTAGATAACTGCAGAAGATGCTGATGTGTGAATAAGAATTTTGTTCTCAATACAACACAAAATTAACATGATTTTTTTTTAAAGAGGTCAAGTACTGTTAAATCAGATAACATTTCTCGTACTTGCAATAATTAGCCAACCAGTTGATCAAATAATGAAAATAGATAAATAAATACATTTAAGACACTTCCTTTACCCAAAATAAGAAGCAACATTGTTTTCTAACTTTAACTCCTACCTTTATTTACAGCCCTTTCTATGGAGAAGACTTCTACTTTGAGATCCCACGTCCATTTCAGTGTTTGTCCTTCTATATTTATGCCAAGAGCGTTTTTCAAAGGGACCTACCTGTTGGTAAGTTGCATAAATAAGGCACTAACACATGCATATTTGACTCTTAATGAATGACTTGTAGTTTAAAGTATGTGTTTGTTTGTTTTTTTGTTTTATTAGGCAAGGTATCAATCCGGAAAGATGACCTGTGTAAATACAGTGGGAAGGAGAATTGGTTTAGCCTCCAGCCTGTAAATCCTAACTCTGAAGTCCAGGTAATTAATTGTATATTTTATTTTAATTATAAGTTACAAATATTTGAATTTAAATTTGCTCTTTGATATACAGCAAATCTTTTGTTTTGTTAAATTGCACCGAAGTTCAGTAATGAGTCTTCACCACTCACCACAGGCTCAGGCAACACCCACAACATAGGAAATGGAATTGAATTGCAAAATGACAATTTTCAAAAACATACAAGATCAATTTCCAAGATGTCATATTTTTTTTTACAGTTTGACAACCAAACACAGGTTCATCTCTGTTCATGGCTTTGTCGCTGTTGTCAGTGCAAATGTGTTAACACACAAGCATGAAATACAAGCCACAAGGTTTTGAACATTTTTGACACTTGATGTCATTCCAAAACTGCATATTACTCCCTCTAGTAAGATAACGACACTGTAGGGCTTCAGGCAGTGTAATGCATCTCAAATCCACCGTCAAACTGTCAATACATGAGAACCAATGTGATAAACACACAATCACATTATGAGAGAAAGTAAAGAAAAAAAACCCACGATCTTCATAAAAGCTAATGGCAGTATAAATTTAATACAAATCTCAAACTCAAAAGCAATGTAAAATATTTCTATACAGTACAGACTCAAAAAACTAAATAAATGAAATAAATTATATGCAAAGGACCACACAAAATAACAAACATACTTTATGTTAATCATACTGCTTTAGTGAGTGACTCATCTTGAGTCGCCATTCTGCACTACTAGTGTGTCACCTGATCAAAACTCAATATAGAATGTTCTGATGAAATGAAATCAATGCTCGGAAGGGTTTGCAGGATCGACAACGACAGCCACCGAGCATATGATCTATTTGATAGACAAATTTGCTATTTAAATTAGGACAAAGGTCTCTCTGTAAAAACGGTTGCAGCTGGTTAAAACAGTGTGCTGCTGTATTCCTCACTCAGTATCCCAAGTCTGTGGGAACTGCACAGTCTTAACTTATGAGGTGTTTTTGGTCCACTGTCTGTTTCCATGTGCTGTCTACGTTTGATTGATAGTTTATTTAGGGCAGTTGTAATTCTTATCACACAGGGATATAATTAGGATAGGGATTGTTGTATTTGATCAAGTTCGACTGGGCTGGGTGAAAGTACAGCACACTGCCACTTCTGTGCTGCTATAGCTAATCTATTGACTGTTGTTGCTATTATCCCACGCCAGACTATTCTGGGTATGTTCAACTGATTCACTCTCAAGTAGACACTCTCGGCTGCAAAGTTACATTAGTTAGTGATGGAGGTGTTATTGCAAAGTCTTTCTGGCAACATTGTCAAGTCAAACAGAGGCTGTTTTGAGGAGTGTTGTCTCTTATTCCTGTGAACTCACTCAAGTTACCAAAGAAAACCAATTGTGAGAGGGGAGAATAGGGATTTGTGGTATGAGTGTTAATTTGTTGATGTATTGGCTAATTAAAATCCTTGCAAAGTATGTAATATTACTTTTGGCTTAAAAGCCTATCTTGCATCAGACAGAAAACTACTCGGCCATCTCTGCCAAGTGCTGAATTGCAGAGACAGTGTTCAAGTGTGTGGGTGTTTTGTTTAGCCTCTCTCTGTTGCTTACTCTCTTGCTCTGTATCTGTCTCTCTCATTCTGACATTTCCGAAGGCAAGACCGGCAGCCTTCACCACATCCGACCCCATAAAGATCCTTTTGCATGATGACAAAATTCACAGTTGTTTTGGCTCTCGTTACACATGTTACCTCCATTAACCTGAAACAACATGATGTGGAGCAACAGATCCAGGACCAGAGTCAAAACACTTCCATTGCATTTCAGTGCAGTTGAAGAATTGCGCACATGTTGTTTATAGAATAAATATTACGAGCAGTGATTCGGTGGGCTGAGGGATTTGGCATGTAGTCCTTTTCTCACAAACACATGCACCACAGCCTACACTTTCATCTTGTTTTTCAACTCACATTAATTTGGTATTCAGCATGAAACTTATGACATGTAGCCTGTTGTAAGACTGAGATCTCATGACTTATTATAATAATTTGTAACTGCTCTCCTCTCCTCTCCTCTCCTCTCTTTCAACAGGGTAAGGTTCACCTTGAGATGCGATTGAATGAAGTGATCACAGAGAACGGCTCAGTAGGTCAGCACTTAGTAGTTCGGTGAGTAACAAGAGTAACAAGTGCCATCCGATTCAGCCGAATGTCTCATGCAGTGTTAGACTTTGAAGGGAATTTGAATTAAGGTTGAAATTTAAACCAGTGATGTGATGCTTTTTGCTTTATATTTGCTTTGTTTTTACATATTATGAGGACCAGGTATCCTATACAGTGTGAGTGTATGTATCTTACATGCACATACACATCCTGAAAGAGTAGACTACATTACTCTGTTAACCAGCTATAGAACCTGACTGAACCTGAAAGTACACAATAAAGATATAGACACAATATAGAGGTCATTATTATTCCCCAAGCAATCAGAAATGCATATTGTACTAAGTTTAAGAGGAAATAATAACATTAATGGCTCATGAGCTCTGCCTTCAGCTCTGAGTTGACACAAGCACAGCCAGTGCTTGCAACATTATATATTTGCTCAAATATTACAGGCATGAGTTTAAAATGTGTGCTGAAACGGCTCTCCTTAATAGAGCAGATCGTCAGCACTCGTCATTGATAAGATCACTTGGTAATCTTAGGTCTGAGTGGACTGTTGTAGGTTTTTTGTGTGCGTATGTCACATTATTTCTTTAATGAGCACGTTTCTGCACGTTTCTGACTCGCGACCTGTCTCGGGTGTAAACCTGCCTTTCCCGTGAGTGATCATGTTTCAAGTGTAAAAAGTGTTACCACACAGAAGCATCAAAAGAAAGGATCAGGTGGAGCATGTGGACGCACACATACACAGTATATTATGTGTGTGTATGTCAGGCCCCATGTTGTTTACATGTCATGCTTTACACCCCTCATTCAAAGTTGAACAGCGGGTTAATGAGGAGGAAGCAACGCATCAGAGCAGATTGCGTGCGCTGCAACACTGCAACCGCTGTGGTTTTCTGCTGCCGTCATTCACAGTATCACTCAGGGTTTTTTGTTTTTTTTTTAACTTACAATGTAACTGTCAGCTCTCACCACATACACTCACTTACAGTCACCTGCGCTTGCATGTCGCCTGCCTGCAGTGTGATTAGTCACCAGAGATGATAAGAGGAGAGTGAGACAAGACTGAGTTAAAGATGATGAGATGCACAGGCGAGACCATAGGGAATATTGTCATGGCACCATGGAAGATTATACACAAACATCCTGACATTCGCTCTGCATGACTTCTCCCTCTGGCCTCACTTAGTGAGGGTCTGAATTCATTCTTAATCCCTGGTGACCCGTGCTTAGCAGCCACATCCTGTTTAGAGTGCCGACAGTGTATGTTTGTTTTCACCTGAAACAGCAGCGATACCTGTGTGACAAGAGCCAAACATAGGGGCAGAGTAGACACTGCTTCTAAATGAACACTAACACCATGGGATTGATACATTGCTCCATTTTATATTGGTGACAGTGTAAATGTATGATAGGTTAAGACCTGGGGAACTAATACCACATTGTAAAATAGTCTTTTACAATCTTCATTCATAGTCATAGTAAACCAAAAAAAATACCGGAGTAAAATCAATATTGAACAGAATTTACCCTTTTCCTTATTATTCATAAGTGTCCTGAAATAATAATAATAATAATAATAATAATATAAACCATCAAGGGTTAACAGCAAAAGCGTGTCTGAGTAACTTCAAAAGACAATTCATTTTTGAAATATTCATTTTTGAAATATTATAAAATGTTATCTTCCTCTTGAAGGATTTGTATTCATATCTTGAGTTTGTCGCTTCCTCCAGAATAATCGAGTGCCAGGAGCTGCCTTTGATCAGTGGGCAGAATTGTGACCCTTATGCCACCGTATCTCTCGTCGGACCTGCCAGGTAACTCTGCCGCTGCCACACACAGATCAATGACTTTGGCTTTTCGTGAAGTTGACAGCATGGTGACTCTTCTGTATTGTGGACTATAAACAGAGACTATAACCAGTTTCCTTTATATGTTATACATTGTACTGTTTTATACTAAAACATAATACTAAACAATTTAAAGGCAAAAATTGAAAGCACTTTCAATTTTACTTTTAATATTCACTAGAAACATAATTATGCTAAATGAATTTAAGCTCCATAATCAAAATTGGGTCAAAAGTGTATATGTTTTACTGTGTCTTTCAGTGCAGAATTTTAAAAATATAATTTTGATGCAGAGTAATAAAAACAGACTTATTTTCTTTTACTCAAGGTCTGACCAAAAGAAAACAAAGGTAAAGAAGAAAACCAGCAACCCTCAGTTTGAAGAGATCTTCTCTTTTGAGGTAATTTGTTATAAGCATTTACGGTTACATTTTTGGTAGATTACCCGAAAAACACAAGCAAAAAATGTATTTGTGCAAGAAACCTGTAATTGAACCATGACATGTTCATCCTTAGGTCACTCGACCCAGCAGCTATTCTAAAAAATCTCATTTCCAAGTGGAGGAGGAGGACATTGAAAAACTTGAGATCAAGTGAGTGTATAGTTTTTGTTTTTTTCTCCCTCTCTCACTCTGTTTGTCTCTCTCTCCCACAATAGTCTTGACAGCAGTAAAATAATTTCTTAACAACTTGAGGACAAAAAAGTGAATTTGGATCTGGTGTGTTCTGACTACTGATAGAGAGCCTTGGTTTCTGGTTAAGGATATGTGGGGCTTCCATCACAGTGGACTCATAGCTCACTGGGTAAGACTAGACAGAGTCAAAGGTAAACACTCATGCATGGTTTTGAGGTTTGGATTTGAGGTGGTGTCATAACACGGGTATTGTATAGGTTTTTACGCACAAAGCAGAGGTAAGCACCCCTTAGTAGGGCCATTTTGTCTCTTGTGTCATATTGGATTTTGGTTTGTGTGGACCCACACACACTCACTCACCCACAGCGACGACAAGAAACGCTGTGTCTTACATGTAGTTTGATTTAGTGTACTGCCTTATATTCACAGATAAAAAGCTTATTTCAGTTCTCATCCTCCACCTTTGCAGAGTTGATTTGTGGAACAATGAGAATCTGGCTCAGGATGTGTTTCTGGGTGCAACACGTGTCCCTGTCAAGGTCCTGCAGAAGGACCACATCCACAAAGCCTGGTAAGGACAACACAGATGAAAACTTTTTTTTATGAACATGTATAATGTTCATAAAATTGTAATAATGTTTATGTAGCACATTTATGTAAAGCTGCAGTGCATTTATTTTGGAGAATTGTATTGTTGTTATGTTATTTTTCTGCCTCTCTTTGGGCTTTATGTTGATCGGGCTTTGTCAAGCGATACTAAAAAGGAGTGACTGAGGGAGCATTTGTATGTATACAGCAGCAGCACAGTGAAACATTTATCCCATCAAACTGCTGAACAACCACATTTTTACGCAGTAGAATTCACTTCTAAAACATTTCATGGGCACTTCTTTGTGTTTTCAGTCGTACGCTAACCTGTTTCCAGAGAGCAATGTTAGTGTTGCCTCAACAAGATGTTAACACAGCTATACTGAGAAAAAAAAAAAACTCCATCATTTGTCTTTGAACAAATAAAACAGCACGTCTTGACACCAAAGAAATTTAATTATCATGTCTCTTGTCACACTCATGCAATTGGCTACAAAGCTCAGACCACTTCTTTCCTAATAATAACCAAGTCAGGTCAAAACGCTCACATGCAACACACTGCAACATTCAGTGGTGGAGGCCAGGGTATTTGTCCACTATTATATAATAAATCTAATTAGAAACCATAAAGATGACTCCTTATTAACTCCAGATCTCATGTCATATCCGCCTGATTCAATAAGCTCACCAGACTTCTTACAGTGACACAGAGTCTTGTTCATGAAGGCAGAGTTCAAATGCTTTACTGTTTAAAGCACGTATCAAAAATATCATTTTCTTTTGATTTTTTTTTTTTTAACTAAACATACAGTATACGAGTTACCCAAATTACATCTCTTACAGGTATGAGTTCAAATAAAAAGGTATTTGTTAAGTGTATCCATTTAATGTATTGTCTTACATCAATCCTGGACTTAAAAAAAAAACTATTTGAGAACCAAATTATTTTGGTGATTGAGTATTTTTTTTTTGAGCGACTCATAGTTGAAGCACCTTAATGAAATGGAAGAAGTCTGATACACTCACACAGATTTGTGAAGATAATATGTAACTGCACGTTGCACACAGACACCAGTCCTAAAATCGGACACCTGACGGGGTAATCTGTATTTTTGTCTCGGTTCAGAGACGGAGACACTTGTCTCCCTCGTCTTTTGTAAAGACGATACACTGTTGGAAGTACAGTATGTCCTTCGTCTTTATCATTGTATCCTTGATAAGAATCAGATGGGCTTGTTTCTTTAAAAAATGTATTAGGTTTGTTGTCATTAAACAAAACCAGTCAGAAACTGTCATGCTGGCGTCATGGCTGACGTCACATTCAGGTCTGAACTGGAAGGCAGGTGGCTCCACTTACACGAGAGTCTCCCTGTTCTTTCTTAATCGTTATAACAACTTGCGCTGTTAACTTTTCTTTGCCAACAGAAGGTGATTTGATAATATACCTACATTGCTAATGTTTTTGTTTTCCCTTATGTGGGTGTTTCCTTGCTCTGCGTCAGTCTACGTGATTTGGGATTATGCCAGATAGCGATCTGTTGGTACATGAGGGACGTGAGCCGAGTGTGTGGGTGGCATTTTGCATGGTGGCAGTATGTCATGCCTTGTGTTTATGCTGGAAATCTCCCATCTCCACATGAAAACCACTTGGCTTCATCAAATCAGCACAGCTGATCACACGTGAGAGGCTTTAAAGAAAGATCTGTGCACATTTCAACCCTGATTTAAAGATCAAGCAACTCGTGGACCATGCTATGTTACATAGCTGCAGCTTTTCAAGCCCCCAGTTACACTCAACTCATTTTATCTTTTTGTGTTTTGCTCCATCTGTTGGCTTATAGAGAGAAGTGCATGCGCTTTAAATGAGCACAATCCTTGTTAATTTAGTTGACTATTTGACAATTACTTTGTTTTATCTAGTCCACCTGAATTGTTCCAACAGCTGAAAACATAGTGACCAGTTTGTGTAAATGTTGGCTTCAGTGACAGTACTTTTTACTGGGAGTTTAAGCAGTTTTTAATCTTGGTGATGCTTCAGAGCATTGCCTAAACCTCGAGGTATATTCATGTAATCCCTAATAATCTGTTGTACATAAGTAATTCTGTATACTAATGTATAAAACCTAATTTCATATGCAGAAATCTTTCCTCGTCTATGGGTTCTAGTTCTTTGCTTCCACACTTGGCCTATATGCCTTTATTTGTTTTAATTAATATCCAGAACTGCACAGACAGGAAGCAGGAAGTCACCTCCTGTTGAGTTATCTGGAGGTGAGCTCAAGTCTACAAACGTGACTGACACACTACACACCTGCTTCTTTGTTTTACTCAATGAACAGCTGACCTTTGATTCTTTCATAACGGGGGCGACTGGGTTAATCATAGCAATGTAGTGTTGTTTCCTCATGGCAGTCTGTCTCTCTGTGGTGTCTAACAGGTATCTCCTCCAGCCTAAAGGAAACGGCAGCAAATCGAAGTCTGATGATTTAGGTTCCTTGCGTCTGAAGCTGACTTACATCGAAGACACTGTGCTGCCATCTGCTTGCTACACACCACTCTGCAACCTGCTGCTCCAATCCCCAGATGTGAAGGTAAAGCAATTCAATCCAACGGTGGAGGTTAGTCCTTGGAAACAATGTACACAATTGTACATTTTCTAGTGTCACACAGTATCAGAATCTAGTGCACAGTATGTGGTGAAATGATCCATGGTGGTGATCCCTAAAAGGGAGAACCCGAAAGAAGTATCTGTATGTTATATATAAACTCTTTATAGAGCACATAGGTTTAATGATCTGTCATGGAACTATGTTTAATTGCATTGTCTCGGTTTCAACCGCCTCAATCGCCTGCTTCTGAATTATGATTGCACATTATGATCTTTAAAACATAACCCCTCTCTCTGTATGTGGTGTGTTTGTTCTCCTTCAGCCCATCTCAGCGTCAGCAGCACACATCCTGGGGGACATCTACAGAGAGCGCTACGAGGCAGTGCTGCCCATGGTTCGACTGCTGCTCCACCACAATCGATTTGTGCCTTTTGTCTCTGCTGTGGCAGCGCTGGAGCTGGACAACACTCAGTGAGTACTCTCACATTCTGGTGACACTGTGGTATCTTAAGTATACACATGTACAGATGAACACATTGTTTGTTAGTTATTCTTAAACCCATTAAGAATTATTTTGCAAATAGGCTTTGGAAAATGAAAGACATTTAAAGTTTGAGTCCAATAAACGTGTAAAATAAAATGGATGGAAATGTCTTACAAAGATGCCAAAGGTGTGAAGCCAGTACGAAACATCTGTTGCACGTGTTTCTGTGTTAGGAAGAAATCCCTTTTTTATGGCTTTTCCTTATGTTTCTACCATTTTTTCCCCCACTTAAAGCGTTTTTTCATGAGTTGTTCCTTACCTGAACCACAGATCTAAGGATGTCACTTCATGTACAGCTTGTAAGGGCAAACTGTGATTGTAAGAATTTGGGCCTCACAAATAAATTTGGATTTGATCAAAGCATGTTGACTTTACTTTGAAGAAAGACGTGTGAAATGACCCTTTTAAAAGAACTGGATTATGCCTGCATGATGCATGTGGAATTTCTGTGTCCACACAGGGAGGCTAACACTATATTCCGTGGCAACTCACTGGCGACGCGCTGCATTGATGACATGATGAAGATTGTGGGAAAGAATTACCTGGCAGTTACTCTAAAGCCTGTAATAGATGAGGTATGAGTAATAAGGACACACACACACACACACACACACACACACACACATACACATCCAGATGCCAGAAAGGACATGAGTCAATGAGGTCAAGATAGAAAACTCCAGTTTAACAGCTGCATTTCCACTGTGAGCGAGCAGATGTGCAGATGTAATTAGCACATGTGGAGTTTTTACAGGTCCCATCAACCTTTTTCAAAACAGCTTTTTTAAAAATGTGTACATTTGAAGTCTACTGGGCTCACTGCATCTGTTGGTTGTTTTTTATAACTTTTTTGAGAGTTATTTGATATTTCTTGAAAAAGTGAATGAACATGAAAGTGGAGATGAGGCAGTTTTTTTTTCAAACACCTACATTATTGCTCATCGATCCCTCACTATTTGGTTTTTTTTTGTCCTTTTAATCTCATATAGATTTGTGAATCCAACAAAACATGTGAGATAGACCCTGTTAAACTAAAGGAAGGAGACAACGTAGAGGTCAATAAGGTAAATGTATATGTCTCTCCTGTCCACACATCATACTTGTAAATGATTTTGTTTTTGAGCTTTGTAAAACATATTGTAATATAATGTCTGATGTTAAGTTACATAAATAGACATATTATGTGTATATCAGTGTCTGTATTCACAGATTAGTGCTAATGTTCTTTTAACTCTGCAGGAGAACCTGCAGGTTTATGTCCAGAAAGTCTTCTCCTCCATCACCCAGTCGAGTTCAAGCTGCCCACCACTCATGTGTGACGTCTTTAGGTCACTGAGACATTTGGCCTGTAAACATTTCCCAGGTAAAGATTCGCATCTGTGCAGTAGGACACTGTAGATACTGAACTGATGGATCGTTGTTTACTTTCTACCTAAAATGTGTCATCGTAACATTTCTGTTCCTCTGAGACTGTGAGACAGTTCAGTAGTTTTGTTGTTGGTGTTGGTTCCCATCGCCAGACATAATTATTGGCTATATTGACTTTATTGATTCATTTCTAAATATTTTTCTCTATGTCTATGTTTAAATGTACTATTTGCTGCAGTACTTAAGAATAGCTAGATAACAAGAAGACAGAGTCAAGTCTAAATTTAAGTTTCTTCCTCAGTATATTTTTGTTAAAGCTTTTTGGAGTTGAACAACAAAGCAAATATCTTTCTTCCATGCTCTATCTCTCTCTCTCTCTCTCTCTCACCCACCCCCCCTCCACAGCTGACCCACATGTTCAGTACTCGGCTGTTAGCAGCTTCGTGTTCTTGCGGTTCTTTGCCGTCGCTGTTCTCACTCCACACTCCTTCCAACTCCGTTCCCATCATCCTGTGAGTAAATTTCCCCCCTCGAACCTCGAAGCAGACCCTTTATTGAATTTAGATCAAATTCACCCTTTGTCGTTTTTTTCCTTCCATCTCAGGATCCTGACATTTCTCGGACACTCACTCTCATCTCAAAAACCATCCAGACGCTGGGCAGCTGGGGCAGTTTGTCAAAAAAAATTGTAAGAGTTACAATAATTTCTGTATGTAACAGCGTAAAGGATGAGAAGGAAAGAATAATGCTGAATATACTTGTGTGTGAATAGTTAACATAACCTGTTTATTATTTTCTATTTACAGTCTAGTTTCAAAGAAACCTACATGTATGACTTCTTCAAATCATTCCAAGAGGACAAATGTATCGAACGAGTTAAAAAGGTATGTTTTTGAATTTAAACTGTATGTAATGTGTAGTATTAAGTTACAAAATGACCACCATGTCAACAAATCCCAAAACACAAACACAGTAATGTAGTGTATGCAGTCTAATGTAATGACAAGTGTCCTGACCGCTACATCGGGGAAACCAAACAACCACTGCATAAACACATGGCACAACACGGAAGAGCCGGCTCATCTGGACAGGACTCAGCTGTCCACCTACATCTGAAAGACACTGAGGGACACTGAGAATGTACACACTCTGGCCAGGGAAAACAAGATGGTTTGAAAGAGGAGACTTCCCAGACACCTAGTGGCTCTAGATTTATGCACCACCATTACCTTCTGTCATCATGTGCGTACCTCGCTGCTTCTTGATTTGACACGCATCAACATAGGGCCTCGATATTTTTTGCCCGTTGAGCCAACCTCCCCCAGCTTCCCAGTCATACAGCTAGTAGCACTTTAACACCAGGGTATGTGGCTATGGAGACGAGCTTGTCCTCCACCCAACTGCAAAATATAAACTTAAATGCCATTGACTGTGATCTGAATTTTTAGCACTGACATAATTGTCAATTCTGATTTTCAGTTTCTTGATGAGATCTCCTCCAACGTCAGCAAAGAGTCCAGTGGGCTGGAAGATGCAGTGGTTCTTAAGGAGGGGTGAGTGTTTAGAATCAGGATCAGGTTTATAGGTAAAGCTTTTGTTCTGGTTGATGGTGCACTCATGTGGTTTTAGAGAAGAGGAAAACAAATAAATATTCCAATATTAAAGACCAGAAATACAATATTAATAGAAATAAAAACTTAAATTGCAGTTAAGGAGTGCAAATCAGCAGTTTATGGTGTAACAGCAGTCTATGTTCAGTAAAGACATTAGGACTGTTTCTCTTTTGAAAATGAAATGTTCAGTTTTCAATGTAGAACCATGACTACATTATATATTATGTACATATATATATATATATATATGTATATATATATATGTTATATATATGTTAATGTGCTTTCCTTCAGCATGGTTTTTGTTTTGAGTCTCAAAGAGTCTTGTGCGTGTCCTTATAGAGAAGTGCAGAAACGTGCCCAGGGGAGGAAACGCCTCGGAAAGAAAAACTTCAAAAAGAGATGGCTCAGAGTGACCAACAGGGAGCTCTCTTACCACAAACATAAAGGTGAGACCATTTTTTTTTATCAATTCGTACTAACCTAATGGCTCTAGAAAACATATGACATCATGTGGGATAAAACAACAGAAGCAGAAGACTTGTTTTCTGATTGTAATAATACCAGTCCTACACAGTGGAGTGGAGGTGTTACTAGTTTGAAGATGTTAATGTTATTTTGGGTATAAAGTATGTGTATACTGAATAACAAAAGCCCAGTATTACAAAGTATTACAAAAGAAAATTAACATGCATAGTTAAAAAACAAGACAGATCTTCTTCTTCTTCTTCTTTTCCTTTCCGCTGCTCCCTTCAGGGGTCGCCACAGCGAATCAACCTCCTCCATCTAACCCTGTTCTCTGTATCCCCCTCTCTCACACCAACTAACTTCATGTCCTCTTTCACTACATCCATAAACCTTCTCTTTGGTCTTCCTCTAGACCTCCTATCTTTCCTTTCATTCTGGCTGATACTCTTTTATCACCCTGACACTTTTCTCCACCCATTCCAACCAGCTTGAACACGTTTCTTCACCTCTTCCACAATCTCCACTGAGTCAGAGTCCAGAGTCAGTCAGTGTTGTCCTGTTTTTTGTAAAAAACAAGACAGATAATTAATATCAAGCTGAGAAATCTTAAATGGTCTCAAGAGGACTCGGTCTGCGAGTGGTGCATTTGTCTCTGACCAACCACTTAAAGTCCATCACGGCTCAGTTTATTGTCTTTCTAAATCTGGTAATATACAACAGAACAAAGAGTGTGGTTAATGGGTTTTCTGTATGAATGAGGGTTATTTGATTTTCCGTGCCATTAGCACATCAAGGTCAAATCTCGAGAGTTTGTTTTTCTTTTGTTTGTTTAAATTGTATTGTTTCTGCTGTTTGGCAGTGATCACAAACTGTTCATCTGTGTGAACAGTTTGTCAACAGTTGAGGCCAATTGGGTTTTTTGTTTACGGGCAACAGAGAGTAACACAGTTCATATTATTTTACTCAGGGATCAAAGCCTTAGAAAAGTAAATTGCTTTAGCGTTTACACTGTTATTAAACGCCATATTGAGAGATGTAGACCTTCACATACACCTTATATTTCCTTAACTTACAAGGCGGACATTGTTGAACAGCAACAAATCACCATGTGAGTTATAGTACGTCTGACTGTACTTAATATGAAAGACTTCTACTTGACAGGGAAAGAGGCCCTCTGCATCATCAATGTCAAAAATATCCAGGCGGTGGAGAAACTGGATGAAAGTGCCTTTAACCGCAAAAATGTAAGTCAAACAGTCGCTTCCTTGCGCATGTTTCCAAGTTAAAAACAACAAATGATGAGCCGCTGTTAGAATTTGCTATTGAGAGACAACTTAACTCATCAGTCAAGTTTAAGTCATCAATCATCTAATTGCTGCTCTTAATGTTTTGGAATGTTTCACATTAGACTTTAAAAGTGTGACAGGTAAATTGTGTTTTTAAACCTCTGAAAGTGTTTCTCTCTTCTGTCAGATGTTTCAGGTGGTTCACTCTGAGAAACCTCTGTACGTGCAAGCAGGGAACTGCATAGAGGCCAGTGACTGGCTGGAGGTCCTGGGCCAGGTCACTCGCTGCAACGAAGGGCGTTTGGCTACATTCCACCCATCAAATTACAGCGGTGGAGCTTGGCAGTGCTGCAAAAACCAGAGTAACAATGCACCGGGCTGCAAGCCGTGCACAATGTGAGTCTTTCCTCCCCACTGTTCTCATCATTACCACAAACAGCAGGATGAGAAAAGAGTCATCTGTTCTGTATAACACTGTTCAGAGCTCACAGAAAGTCAAACCCAAAGGCTGGCTCAGTGGTGTTGGTGTCTTTAATTGAAACAAAAGTGGGAAGATCCTCTTATGCTTGTCTTCTGTTTCAGCATCATGCTGGCCAACCTGCAGCTTGACATCGACTGTGACCGGGAAACCGAAAGAATTTTCTCCCTCCTCTCTTCAAACGATACCAAACTCCAGGACATGGAGGGTCAGTGCCTGCTCATAACACACACAGTGGGCTTTGATGGTTGTACTTGTTGTCAAAACTTCCCAAGAGCATTATTGGATTTAATGGAGCTGTACATCACTGGTGGAGTTTGTGACCCGTAAATGAACACGTTCAGCCAGAGACTCAGGATGACTAGAAGGCCTCCTTCACACCTGTTGTTTTCTGTGATCAGATAGTGATAGATCGATGCTGTCAACACTTCTGTTCAATCTGGTCACAATGCTTCTCCGACAACCTCTCAAAGTGGTTTGGCAGATCGGATAACACTCCGTCTTTGGGTGTATTTACACCTTTACACCGATCGCAATCAGATCACAGAAAACACATGTGCTAAAAATGTATTTAATTTAATCACCACAGTAGCTATTTCCTTCCTTCCTGTGGATTTCCCCTTAGACATCTCCTCCCCTGCCTGCACATGTTAATCAGTACTGCTAAGTTTCTGCTGGCCTCACATGTGTAGCTTCTGTTGCCGAAACCCTGATTGTGTCACTACTCCCCCAGACCTATCCCACTCCTGCAGAGCTTTATGGACAACTCCCTCCATATTCTAGCTGTTCTCTTTCAACAGTAGTTTCTGTATCTCACCACCTTAGAGAAGTGGGGATTATTCCTGTCATGCTTCTGCTGTCCCTCCATCAGTCTTAGTGTAAAACGCTCTAAAACAGCTTTAAATTAGTGGTGAACCACATTGCATATTCACATTTTTATTTATACTATAAATGTGCCTCTCATAGAAATTTTGCACATATTTTTTTTCTTTTCACTAAACAAAGATATTTGTTTAACCCCCGACAGGTTTAAAGCAGACCTTTAATACAAGATAAAGATACTCCATAAATGAGTCCATGCTTTGCTGGCAGTGCAGCATGTATCATTTATATCCATTTGACCTTGCCTTGTCCCCCCTATAGTGATCTTTTTATGTGGATTAAAATAAGAAAAGCTGCAGCCAACACATGGAACACCCAAGAGCATTTCCCTCCTATGACACATTTTATCTAACCCTTTCACACCAAAACCAGCAGATGGTTGTCTTGCCTAGTACCAGTAGAGGAGTCTGACTCACTGATATTGACTCATGTTCAACATCCCTCTGCACAGATGCCTGTGCCAGTATGGCGGTGTACCAGGGCCCTCAGAGGGAGCAGGAGGAATACTCTAAGTTCACCATTCAGGAACCCAAAGAGACATTTCAGACACTTAAACAGCTCCGCAACGTCATGGAGGAACTTCAGAGGCAGCACAACATCAGGAACGACACCACAGCACAGTACGGCAGCCTGTAAGTCTGCATGTGTCACGTGTGTGTACGTTTGTTTGCGTGTGTGTTTTTAATTTGTGTGTGTGCGTGTGACGTGGTTACAGCTGATGTGTAACTGGAATACTAATGCAACTGTGGTTAAAAATACAGCAGATGATGGTCAGGAAGTGAACTGTAATACCAAGCCTGTATGGAACCGAGAAGGCATCGATACTTGAACTCCTGCAAAGTTTGACGCTGTTGCATTGAACTCTCTGAAGTAGACGTCATGCTACCTCGAGTTATATTGCACTTCTTTTGATTTGAAATAATCAAATGAATCTGAAAGTCAAGTTCATACAAGAACTTTCTTTGCATTCATTTGTTTTCCCGGTCAATACACACTGATGACATTGTTCACATGGACTTAAGAATTGTTGTTCCATGCAAATTCATGTAATTAATTATGAAGATGTGAAGAAGAGCATTCTACAACAGGGAGACACAAAGGACCTGGTCACATATATACTGTACATAAGTTACTGCTTGGCTCACACAGAAACGTAACCCTCTCGTTTTGTTTTCCTCTCGTGTTTAGGGACAACCCGATAGTTGGGAAAACCTCGTAACCAGGGCGAGCAGTCGTAGTCTTGAGACTGCCACACCAGCAGGTGTCAGTACGTCGCAAACAGCACTGCAGAGACACACCGGTGTCCCCAAAAGGAGCCGCAGGAGTTGTCCCAGTGAGAGCAGCTGCTGCATCTCCAGGAGAAGAACAACAACAAGATACATCCTGACCTCCAGACATCCTGACTCTATTATGTTGGTGGATTGTGAGTTTTTCCAGAATCTCTCCTCATGTTCACCTCCTCCTCCTCTCACAAAAGGGACTCCTCTTGATTTACGTCCTCTTTTTACGCCTCCAGCTGAATGAAAAAAGGCATCATTGGAATGAGTGTGAATAGGCTGCTATTTCTTTTTTTATTCACCCAGTTTTATATCACCAGCTGTGAGGACACTCTGCCCCGTGTTTTAGCATTCGGAGTTAATTGATAATCACCACGTTTGTGGAGGGCCGTCCTCCGCTTGTGCCCGAGTACATTTTTTTTTAAAATGTCTCCACTCTTAGTGTCCTTTTCTCCTCCGAACAAATGTATATATGGATAAAAAAACAAACCGATCTGCCTTACTCTGATGGATGTTTCTTTCAGATGAAATTCTGAGGGTTTAATGCAGAAGCACTTTAAAATATTTGGAACACTCCAAATGGAAGATTATTATTTGATACTTGGTATCATCTCCTTCACTTTGATCAGTTCCATGATCTCGAGTACGTACGTTTGGTTTTTTGTTTTGTTTTCCCTGTACAATAACATTGATGGTAGTTTTTAAGATATTTTTCTTGACCAAAGACAATTTCATAGGTTTGACTTGAAAAAAAAAAAGTATGTATTTTGAATACAAATGTTTTAAATATGTATATACACATATATATGTGTATATATATATATACATATATATATATATATATATATATATATATATACACACACACACACACACACACACACATATAGTTTATGTGTACATTTTTTCCGCTGAATTTTTGTGATTTAGGCAAAAAGGATTGCATGCGCTCAGTTTTGAATCCTGATAGCACATGACTGTGGTGTATAGTTGTGTTTCCGCCGTGACTTGTGAATCATACCGGTTACATTGTACTTCAGGTCTGTGCTGCCGCGTCGAGAGCTTCGCAACATCTCGACAGTGTGCGATCACGAGTGTAGCCGCTAAATTAACCCCAAACAATCACAAACAGCCAACAAAAACATTTTCCCTCGTCTTTGGTGTCATTTTTTTGTTTGTTAAAACATCCATAATTTGCAGCTGCAACTATTGTTAATGTTTTTTTTCCAAAGCTGTAAGTCAAAGCACTTCACTGCCATAACAGTCAAACTAAATTATGTTGTCAAACAAAAAGAGATGTGTTCACTGTGTAACAATCACTATTAGGTAGGAAGTATTAGGTCCAAACTGAAAAGAAAAAAAAAATTCCTGACTTTATTCCCGTAAAGACTTTATTGTCGCGATGTCACAACTTTATTGTCGCAATATTAAGACTTTTAATAATTTTGACTTTATTCTCATAATACAAATTTATTTTCGTAAAATTATGAGTTTATTCTCGTAAATTAATGAGTTTATTCTCGCAATACCACGACTTTATTCCCGTCATACTACGAGTTTATTCTCGAAAGATTAGATTTAGTTTTCTTTGTTGTTTGGCCCTAATACTTTGTCGTAAGTCACAGTTTAAGTGATTCATATCCTCACAGTCATTTACATTTGCTCTGTACAGCAAAGTGTAAAAGCTGTCCGAAAAGTAATTGTTGGTTGATTTTTGAACTATTCATTTTATTATATGATAAGGAAAGGATAACAGTCTGATTAAGGTAAAACCAAAACCTCAGAGTTTAAGGTTGCAGGGTTTTTCTTTTGTTTTTTACTGATTTACAGTCAACACAATCAATTTGTTTCTGGAGAAAAATGTATCTTTTCCACTCAATCGTGTTTTTGTTTTTTCCTGTAATCTTTTCCATCATTTGCCATTATGAACAATGAAGTGCTGAAAGTTTCAAATAATGCTTGAATTTATTTTAACAAACCTTGAATGTTAATAACAGGGTTAACTGTTAGTTTTGTTTTGTTTTTGGCTTAAAGAAGAAGTGAGTTGTTTTTGCCTTTGGTCCGTCACATATTTCTAACATGCATGTCGTGTATATTTAACAATCTATTTTTATAGGAAAACCTTTTTTTTTTTTAAACACTGATTTGATGCGTTGCTATACTGGTACGGTACCTTGTTTTTTTTCTGCAGTACTTCTTGTCTGTCAGACTGGCCGCTTGTGTGTTTTTGTGTTATGTGATCGTAGCTTAACGACAAAGAGTCAGTGAATTGAATCGTGTGTGTGTGTGTGTGTGTGTGTGTGGACCCACTGCCACTCGAGTGAGTGACCCGACTAATCACAGCCAAAATACACATGTAGAAAAAGCACTCTATGTATACATCATTTGGATCTGAATGCAAACTGATCACATGAATCATTTTGGCACATGTTGTATAATCACACACGTCCACTCCTGGTTTCTAAAGAAGCCACTAAATTAGCAGTCGATGCTCTCTGGTCGTGTTTTATCGTCATTAGAAGATGTTTCCTCTTTGTCGGTGGATCAGGCTTTTATCTGCTTTTACTAAGAGATATTTTTTTTAGATTTATTTCCCACATTTATATTATTAAAATGTTATGTCATTACAAGTCTGTCTGGTTATGAACAGACTTGAAATCCATTGGTTGAGGGGGGAAAAAAAATAATGAAGTTATTTGACCAAACGTGAAGGTTTTTGCACAGGAAAGTTTGCTTCATTTCCACTCAACATTTCCATCATTTTAAATTGAAACGCAGTCACATCCATGACTTCTTTGACATGGTGAACTAAATAAATGAAGTAAATCATCAGTGAACAACACGTAAATAAGGTAGATTAATGCAGTGGTTTGGAAGCATTCGACGTGCTTTAGCTTTGCCGCTTCCCTGTCGTAGAAATGTTAGACGGTGACTTAAGGATTTGGTTTACCACAGTCAAGGAGAATTGACTTTACTTTGGGTTTATATTGATTATCAAGATTCATTCATTGTCTGCCACTTAATGCTCCACATGAGGGTCACAGGGAGAAGCGGGAGCCGATCCCATTGAGAGACATTGGGGGAATGACATTGGGCGAATGGTGGGGCACAGTTTATACATTTATTTTCAAATACAGACATTAAATTGCAAAGCAAAGTAGTTTTTTCCTCTGCTACTGAACTTCAGATTAGCAGAGTAAAGGAGTCAGTCTGAAGGTTTTCATTTGTGCAGGCCATACTGACGGAAAGCAGATGTTCAAACTCATTTCTTCTGAATATTTCCGCACAGCTTCAGCTTCAGCGTGTCTTTGTTCTATGAACATAAAAAAACATGTTTTTATTTTTCATCCATGGTCGTGTCTGTCCGTTTGAAACGTTTTACAATAAACACTTTGCCAATAATTCTGTATAATTGATAAGACTCACACGTCACTTTCCACAGCCACAGTACACTTATGTACCACTGACATGCTGTACACGATGACATGCTTGCAGGATATACATCTAAAGAGGTTTTCATTGTTTTACAAAGCATTAGATCTTTTAAAATCAATACACACACACACACACACACACTACATCTTAGGAATATATCACAAGCCCATAGAGAAACACTGACTAACAAATACAAGTTATGTACAACAGGTCTTCTTATAGCTGGTAGGTCCTGGGTTGGATCCACAGCTCTTCTATTTAGATGCTGATGTGTTAGTAATGGCAGAAAGACTTTGATTTTGGATCATTTTCCTTTTCAAATTGTCACTAATCGTGCAACACAGACAAGGTTTCCACATTTTTGTTTTTTTCCCCATGTTTAAACATGCAGTATATACAGAAGGTATAGGAATGTGCAAGATAGTGTATTATATCCTTTTTTCAGCACAAAAGGTTATTAATTTTTTAATACAGCTATATAAACACATCTGAGCAAAAAAGACTCCCATTCAGACAATGAAACCACAGAAGATAAGGTGCTAAACTTATCTTCAAAACTTTTCCGTGACTTTAAGGACCCGTTCAGACCTGGTACTTAACATTTGTCCACTAAAATCTGAACCTAATCTGCATGTTTCTAATCCATATGAAGAAACCAGATTGCCCATAGGAAACCCACGCGCACACAAACTCCATACAGAAAATCCCGCGATGGAACCCACACCCGAAGCAGCAGGTTCAGAGGAAGCCTCTTTCCTGCAGCGGTCACCCTGCTGAACTTTAGTTGAACGTACTCATAATAATTCACTGTCCAAACTTACACAGGAAAATTCATATCATAGAATATCATAGTTTGTCCAAAATCTGGATCTTGAGTGACACTGGAAAACTGATCATTCTGGTGGTGGAAGTGTGCACTTTCTCTACTTCCATTTCACATATTCTGTAGATTTGCAGTTTGTTTGTTTTTGATTAAACAAAAGGATGAGAGCCAGTGGTCTGGCAACGTCATGACATTTGCAGAGGTTAATGGTAAATGTCCTGTGTTTATACATAATACATGTGTCTTCAGTGTTATTGAACACATAACATGTTCCTGTTTCCTGTGTTGTTTAACCCTTCGTGCTCACGCAGCACGGATCTGTGGAAATAATACACAACTCGTTATATGGATATCCTGGGTGTTTGTGTTTATGTCAAATATTATTTTTAAAAAAATGCAGTTTTTTTTCCCATCTTATGTGTTGTTGAGTCAAAGTTATGATTCATTTTATATCACATTTCTAGTAGTGATATAAAGTGGCAAACATTGTGCAGAAATCACAAAATTAGAGCGTTTTTCTTTTTGTTCATAAAAACGAACCAAGTGAACTTTGACGTGTTTCCACATTTCACAAATTCAATCCGATTTTAAACATTTGGAGTACTTTTGGCTCAGGTGTGTTTATAGTTATATAGACAATTCATCAGATTGCCGAGGTTGTGTTGAAACAAAATAGGATATAAAACACTCTGTATTGCACAGCCTCTGTGTGTTTAAACATAGTAATGGGAAAAAAGCCACCAAAATGCTCCGCGTTGTAACACAAACTGGGTTCAGCGTTTGGGAAACAGCGTTACAAGCGTGTTAAAAGAGTTAAAAGAGTGTTAAAAGCTGCAGGAAGCTAAGTGTGTACACCAGACTGGAGTGGAAGTTAGAATGGGTCCTTGTTTGGCTTGAGCACAAAGAGATAACTTTTAGAATTGGAACAAACACCATGAAAACTTGAACTGCACGTGACCCGCAAACATACTTCCCCACTGACTGACCAGACAACTGGCAAAGAGCAGAGGAAGAGGAGGAGCTTTAAACACCAGCACTGACGAGGCTAATGGAGCACAGGTGTGTGAGCAGGAGAGTCCTGGTGACACACCTGTGGAACTTTCACCCTCATGTCACGCTTCAGCCACAGAGCAAAACACTGAGCATGTAATAACCAAAACACTGAATACACTGTTCACTGAATAACTCCAAGATTTAGACAGAAGTCGATTTATTTATTCTACTTCTTTGTTTCCACAATTTGGGGAGTTGTTCTGTACTGGATTATTATTATGGTTAGATTTAGGCCAAATTCATTTTAATACGACTTGATTTTGTAACTGACACTACAGAGATCGAATGACAAAACACAACTTTGATTTAAAGTGTCATTGTTATTAAATGATGCTTTGTGGCTATTATGCAGTGTATTGCAATGCTCTAAATGTGACCTTTGTTGTTGAAGTCCAATGGGTCATATCCATCATCTTGTACGTCTTGATTGAATTTCCTTTCCATAGTTTTCCCCAATTTATTCTAAATCCAATTTCCACATGCTTTGCCAGTTCCTTCAGATGTTTCTCTCTGCTCTGATGACAATTTTCATATTGCACTTATTTATGATAGTGATGATGTCAGTATGGACCCATAAAAACGCACATTGTCACAATTTCCCTGGCCTCAAACACAGTCCTCGGGCCATGACCCCATGAACCAGAGCAAGTGAAACAACATGTATTTTGTATTATAGAAGTGACACATGTGTGGACCCAGCAAAAATGCACAAATGTGACAAATACAAGCAATATTGTCTCTTATTTTTCTAATGCAAGAGAGAGGTGACATTTACTTTGAGTTGTTAATGCTGTGATCCAGGTCCAAAAATATCAACAATGTAATAACAATAACAATAACGATAGGACATTCAAACACTCAAGGTCACTTTACATCTTATATAAGAAGATAAATCAAACAGACAAACAGTAACTTTGAAATAACTGCAAACTAGAGCTGGTACAATGTGCAGTTCAACCAGAAACTTTATTAAATATTTAATATGTGCAATCATTTTTTGAAGCATAAAACTTAATGGACAATAAACTCCTTATGTAAAGCATTGACCTTTAATATATTATGACTAAAACTAATGGCTGTTAATAATAATAAATTGTTGCGCCCCTGAGGTTCCAATTTTGGTGATTTATGCACTGATTTAATCATTTAGGTTTGAGTTATGCAGTGCACTGATAAACACATGTATTGACTTTTTGTTATAGAGCATATAAGTGGTATATATCGTAAAAACTTAAAAGTATAATGCAGTAGGAAGCATTGTCCATGAAGCATCTTAATATATCTGCATACAGTTCAAAGCCGTTTGAAAAACATTGTCAACTCTTATTAATAATAATAATAATAATAATAATAATAATAATAATAACAACATTAATCACCCAATAAAGCATCTGTTTACTATGGTTTTCAACCGTTCTCTGGTGAAAAAGCTTCTGTTTTTGCCTAGAAGCCGTGGACTTTGAAAAGCAGCGGGTTTGTCATTGGCGTGAAGTGAGGAGGAGGACTGGACGAAGACGATGGAGGACGATTCTGTGAAGCTTCTGTGTTTTCTGCCGGAGAAAAATACATCGATGCATCCTGAAAGACAGAGATGATGACAGCATGTTTGTTCCTTTTCTCTAAGAAAACCCTTAAAAAAGAGTAAAAATAGTTAAAAGAGTTACAAACTGACATCAATCCAGATAGGAGCTCCCTTTGGATTTTGGATTATATCCAGATGAAAGACACATCCTCTTTCTTCTGCGGTGTGGTCAGATATTGTTTCACTTCAGCTCAGTTTCATATTTTGGTCAAACACTGCAGTTTAAATCAAACTATGTCATAATACAGTGTTTCTCAATCCTGGTTTCCCTGCTCCAACACACCTGATTCAAATGTTCAGCTCGTCAAACAAGCGCTGCAGAAGCCTGCTAACGATTCATTTGAATCAGGTGTTGGAGCAAGAGAAACTCTCAAACACACAGGGCAGTGAGTTCCCAGGCAAGGTTATTATAGTCAGAGTTAACGGAAACTAATGGAAAAACAAAAACTGAACTTGGAAAAAGAAATTGTTCACAGAAATAAAAATAAAAACTAGATTTTTTTGTATTTTTCTGAAAGATAACTATATAAAAATAAATTTGTGGCTATAATTTGTTTACCTTTCACACTAACTGCATCCAACCTCAGTACTATGATGCACATTTTGCACTTCAGGTTAATTTCTTGTATACTGTTATATTGGTTGTTCATGTGTCCTAATAAACTTTTAACATTTTTATGCCACAATACTTATTATAACCTTTTTGAATCTTGCACCTGGCAAATACTATATATTACAAAACTAAACTAATAAAAACTAAGCATTTTCAAAAAATGTAAACTAATATAAAAAACCCACACTAAGAACCAGAAAACTAAGTCAATTTAAAAACAAAAAGTCAAAACTAAATAAAAGATTCATTTTCATTCATTTTTAATAATAATTACATTGCATTTCTGACACTATTGTACTGTCTAGTACAAATTGTCACATTTTTTTATGTCGGTGCGATAAACACGCTCAGACGAGTTTGTTCATTTAAGAAACACGCAAAAAGACGCCAAATTCAAAATGGCCAACTTCCTGTTGAGTTGAGGCCATGGTCCCAATTTACTTTTTTGTTCGTCTTGGGCTATAGCAACTTCCCACCAAGTGTACAACTTAATTTTGGCTTGCGCCATCCAAGTTTCACCTTAGGGGGCACTGTAGAGCCCAGGCGCAACACACAGGTCCGACCATTATGACAATATCGCATTTTTGCCACACCTGACCTCCATGCCAAGTTTCAAAAGTGAAAGTTAGAGATTATGTTTGTGTCAATTACATGTTATTACATTCAAAATCTGTCGAGCATCCTCACAACTATATAGAGAGATGTGTGTGTGTGTGTGTGTTGACCGTGCACTGACAGGGTAGAGCCGATGAACTGTGTGTGTGTTGGCGTCCATTAGCTGAGGAGCTGTGGGGGAAGTTGCTGGGCTTTCAGAGTCCTCGGACACAGGGAGGCTGCTCCTCTGAAACACACATCACCGTCATCACGTAAAAATTTTTTAATTATTATAATAATATAGACATTAATGTTGTGCGTAATGTAATGTGTGTATGTGTGTCCAGGTATTACTAAACCTGTTTACACAGTCACATTATGGGGACTTGTCTTCCTTGTGGGGACAAAAAGCAAGTCCCCACAACATAAATTACTACATTTTAAGGTGAAGATATGTTTTAAGGTTAGGTTGAGGTTAGGGTCAGGTTTAGGATTAGGCCAAGAGTAATAGTGGTTAAAGGGGACATATTATACCCTATTTCCCCCATTAAAATAGTTCCCTGGTGTCCTAATGAACATGTCAGTGACATGCTTTGGTTAAAATACCATAAGGATGAAGAATCATAGTTCAATAACCCTGCTTTCAGAGCGCTCGGTTTTCGTGCATGGTCCCTTTACATGCAAATGAGACACAGGCAAACACACACCCACTTCTTCCAGGGGGTTTCTGATTTGTCCTCTTTACGGCGCTTTAAAGCTCTATTCGTCTCCCCCTCCCTCCACTAGTTCTCTGACAATATCAACATGGCAGCGTGCGCAGAAAACAGCGAGAGTGCCGTCACAGGAAGAGACGTCTTATATAAGGATCGAGCTGAACAGTGCCGAACTGTAAATCAGTTAAAAACACTTAGGAACAGCACTGCTGATCGCCACCGCTGATCGCCAGCGGCACGCGGCGAGCTGAACAAACTGCATGTTGCTGTATCAGACCGGAGACTGTGCTCCGGAGACCTCACCACCGCTGACCAGCTCCGGTGCTCCAGGCAGTTTAGGCAGCTCGCCGCTGGCGATCAGCGGTGACACAGAGAGTGCAGCACCGCTGATCAGCGGTGGCGATCAGCGGTGACACAGAGAGTGCAGCACCACTGATCGCCACCGCTGACCAGCTCCGGTGCTCTGGGCAGTTTAGGCAGATCGCCGCTGGTGAAATACGTCCCCTGACTAAATACGGCGACCGCTGGCCGCAGTCTGATGTGAAGTGGTGCGAACACACGAACACACGTTTGCTGACTTTATCCGCACATTAGCTTCATATATAAAATCCTCTGTAAAACACTGTGCTCCACTGTGCAGCCACCAACAGCACACTTGTCCCTCCGCCTTGACATAATACCGCTTAAAAAAAAAACTTATATAAGTGAGGACATTTTGGCTGAACACCCCTAAAAATGACCTTTTCATGTTAAGACTTGGTTTAGGGTTAAAATTAGGTTTCGATTAGAGTTAGGGTAAAGGTTAGGGTTAGGCCCTTAGTTGTGATGATTAAGGGTTAGTGTAAGGGGCTAGAGAATGTATTATTTCAATACATTTTCTCACTATGAATGCTATACAAACAGTCGTGTGTGTATGTGTGTGTGTGTGTGTGTTGTATTTATATCTTTGTGATGTCCAAAAAAAAACCTATCTTTGTGAGGACATTTTGACCTTGTGAGGATCTGGTTTTAGAGTTGGTGTTTCCAGGTGCTTCTCACACATTTTAGAGACATGCAGAAGACAGATCCGAGCTACAGTACGAACAAATATTAAAATAAGCTGCTTTAAATTGTTTCCACGTTTGATGCAATTCGTCCCTGACAAAAATGCTTTATTAATGTCATTATTAAAAAGTTTTTACATCTTTTTGCTGGGAAAATATAGGATATAATGAAAGAAAAACAGGAGAGTATGTAGTGAATATTGTCCTGCTGAGTTCTGGGTACAGAGCAGCATGAAGAGAGAACCTCAAGTTTTTTTTGTGTTAGTTATGATACTAGTTCGCTTCTTCCCACGGTAATTAAATCACAATCGTAACATACAGTGTCAACCTGAACTGCTCAAAAGTAGGTAAGATGTAATTAATAAGGAGGTTTTAATCACTACTAGATGACTAGAAGTCATAGTTTCAACAGAACCATAAAAGGGACAAAGTTGTTTACACTTACAAGACATTGTTAATATTACAAATAAAAAGAAGTGTTAAACACTCCTAACCAAAATCAGGTTGTATAAGAACCCTAGACAATCAGGACACACCTATTTTTATTAGAAAAACAGCTCGTTGTTCAAGTGCGCGTGTCTCACCAAGTCCTTGATGCTTCCGAGCACAGCCGTGATGAGAATCCCTGTGAAGAAGGCCACAAGGTTCAGCACGGTGAGCGTCCAAATCAAAATGTAAAGAGTGAAAACGTCCTCGCAGCTTTGTATTCCCACAAATTCATAGTAGTTGCTGAGGTAGCCTCCACTGCAGAACAAAACAAAATTTGTACAATGTTATTTTATGTGCAGACAAAGACCTATGAGCTTTTAGGTGCTACAGTAATGAGATGGTGGTGTGTTGTCTCACTTGGCACAGTCATACAGATCGCAGCAGTAGCACGTTCCACTTCGTACCGTCATGGTACACGACTCATTTAGATTCCAACAGGGCACCTGAAAAGAAATAGTAATAGTCACTGGTGAAAAGTTATTAATTTCATTCACTCACATTACTGTAATGGAGTAAGACTAAGATGACGTCACAAAAACAAAAAAAATAATGCACTTACTACTACTTACGTACATCGCACTTATGAGTAACACTTCTTAGTTTTGCTTACGTGAAGCACTTACTTAGTTCTAGCTTATTTTTTAAATCACATCTGTTACTGAGTAAATAAATGTTAGAATTCATGCACGGGAAACTTTGGCAGTGAATGATGATGAGGACAGGTGAATGATGAGGACAGGTGAATGATGGGGACAGGTGAGTGATGATGAGGACAGGTGAATGGTGAGGACAGGTGAGCAGGTGAACAGGTGAATGATGAGGACAGGTGAATGATGAGGACAGGTGAATGATGGGGACAGGTGATGATGAGGACATGAGGACAGGTGAATGATGATGAGGACAGGTGAGAGGTGAATGATGGGGACAGGTGAATGATGATGAGGACATGTTAATGAAGAGGACAGGTGAATGATGAGGACAGGTGAACGATGATGAGGACAGGTGAATGATGGGGACAGGTGAACGATGATGAGGACAGGTTAATAAGGAGGACAGGTGAATGAGATGAGGACAGGTGAATGATGAGGACAGGTGAACGATGATTAGGACAGGTGAATGATGAGGACAGGCAAATGAGGCGGGCAAGTGAATGATAAGGACAGGTGAATCATGAGGACATGTGGCGCTAATTAAGGTCCCTGAGAGAGTGAGAAAGTTGAAGCATTGGTGACCTTTGGCCCATTTTGAATGATATATTATGGGTTTACATGTTTTATTTTGGCAGCACTTTAATTTGTAAAGGTTTGTCTTTAATTAAAAACAATTCAACCATGTTAAAAAAGTACAGACCAGTACTTGTCCTTGTACTTAAGTAAAACTGTATCAACATAGTGGTACTATTACTTGAGTAGAATATCTCAGTACTCTTTTGACCTCTGGTAATGTAATGTAACGTGTTTCTTGCATGCGCAGTGCATCCTCGTGTCTTTACTCACAGATGTATAGAAATTCTCATAGATGTAGCTGTTGCCACTGCTGTAATACTGACATCGCTCTGCTCTCAGTGGACGCATGTCCTGACAAAAGTTAACACATGAAGAAATGTCATCAAGAAAAAACAAAAATGTATTTATGTATGGCCCCAGACTGAAGTTGAACAGGCTGAACAGTTTTTTATAATGTTTAATATAGTCAGAATTTAAATAACATCATATATCCTTTATCTGAAGTTCTAGTGCTTTTTTTAGGGGGGGTTACTGTTGTGTCTCAGCCTGATCATCATATCATATTTACTGTGTGTGAACATTTTCAGTCATCACATGTCTGAACCCTTATCTCCCATGTGTCCAAGTGTCAGTAAAGCCTACAGAGTGATGTTGGCTCACACCGCGGGTCATAAGAGTCTGTCTCCATCATCACATCGCAGTCGATCAAAGCATGTGAGCACAGCTCGTGTCACAGTGTAAACATGTGAGTGTGTGTAATTCACCATGTTTAAGAGGATACAGACGCCATCAATCACCAGGCACAGGAGAGCAGTGATGATCCCAAAGCTGAGGAACATGATCGCAGCTGTCAGCTAAAGGAGGAACACAGGAAAAAGCAAAGAAAAAGAGTTTGGGTTCATATAAGTTATAGTTAAAGCCCTAACAGATGTTTAACATTAAGCTTAAGTGTTATTTTTACTGAATGTACCATGACTTTTTAAAGCTGTTGGTTTATGTTTTCTACACAAGCTTTTCTTACTTTTCTCAAGCTGAGTGTCTCTATCTCTCCTTTCTCTTCTTCCTTACTCACAATATGAATTGACCACATTTCAGATACATGCCAACGGTTAAATAAATAGATTCATTCCTATTATTCCACATCGGATCTGTTGATGGTTCTTCCATCATTAATACCTGTGTCCACCATGAAAAAGGATCTTAACTGACGTTCCTCTTCAAGGAAGTCCACTTCAAGACCTTATCACAAAACTTGTCTCTTCTGTCTTCTGGCTGTTATCCCTCAGTGTTGGCTGACAGGAAGGACGATTTACTATGTGTGCACTGCAAATAAATGGTCCACATGTGGACGCACACAGCATCTGACTGTCTCGCAAAGTAGGGCTGAACAATTAATTGAATTTTTTATCCAAATCGCAATACAGCCTACTGAAATTTTCAAGTCAAAATTTGTGTAAAAATACACTTTTAGATTAATTACTGTCTTGATCTGTACACATTGTATTCTACAGATTGAAAAGCACATATTTGTTTCTCATAGACCTGCACAAAAATCACACAGTAATCATTTTAAATATGAAAAAGAGAGTAATGATGTAAAAATGACCATTCCCTCTGATATTGCAAATCATATCGCAAGCGCAATTCCTGTCAAAAATAATCACAATTCACAATTGTTCAGCCCTATTTGCAAAGGGCTTACACCTTCAAAAACGTTCTTCAGCTTTTGTACTGATGAGAGCTTCACACCTGACCGAGTCAGATTCACCTCAGCGAAACATGAGAGGGGAACTTTAAAGATGAAAGTGTGTAGGTTTGCCACATGAGGAAATACAGGAGGACGAGCAGAATACTGTACCAGCTGCTTGCGGTTTTCTTCTAGGCACAGTCCCAAAAGTCCGAGGAATGATCCAAGTGTCAGCTACAGATAAGACGAGAAAAAGAGAACAGCTGGTTGTTGATGTAATAATAGTGAAATAGTGCATGGTGTGTTTTTTAATTGGAACACTTCGTTGTCCTTGGGTTCTCTTTTTCAGCAAAATGGAAAAGAAAAACATGGCAATATTCACTCTCAACAGCTACACACAGCATGTTAAAATTCTGTGGCACAACATACAGTCACACACTGTTGTACAAAGTGTTACATCGAGCATGAGTCAGGAGCAATATGAGGAGTTTTAGAGCAAAATTACGAGAGAGAAAAAGTTGATTATCGAGTTTCATCAACAGCTTTTTAAAATCTGTTCTGTCCTGTCATACAAGAATGAAAAACTGCCGACATGACACATGATCAGAGGCAACCTCTTCATCTCTGAAACTCTCTGCTGTTATTGACACTTGCATTTAGTGTTTGACTCTCTTTTACACTGCTAATGTTGGAGAAGTGATCTTTCCACCAAAGGGACCTGTATGCAGAGTAGTTTTAGTAGAACAGTCCAAGCTCTGTGATTGGTCAGTTAAGTCATGGGCCAGATGTTCCCCATACAGAGACTGGAGATCACTTCATTTACAAGATGCATGATGGAATCAGGGATCAATAAGACCAAAGAAAATTCAATGTCTGGATGGGCCTGTGTTGACATCTGATTTAATCAATCAATAGTTAGTTTTACAGCCAGTTTAAAATCTGTTTTTTTGTTGGTCAAACATCTGGAAAATGACCTCAATGCACAGATCAAAACCACAAGACTAAAGCACTGCACCTTTAAATTCATAATAGACATCACACTGTGCAGGATGTTTTGATTTGTTTCAAAAGATTCAGATGGTTTTCTGGTAGCTGCTAATTTAATCCCGACATTTTTGAGTTTTAAAATGTGTAATCTGAAGGACTAAACAAATAAAGAGCAACTTACAATAACTCCAGGGATGTACCCGGTCACATTCAGGCTCTCGGTGCGTGTGGTTGTGTAGACTCCTAGCACCACCAGCAGCACAGACAGTATGATGTTGCCCACCACCAGCCATAGAGCTCTCGTCGTCCTCCTCACCATCGTCCCTGAGAGAGAAACCCTCAGTCATATTATATGACACACTGGCAGATTAAGAAAAATACAATAAACGTCAACATATGTTGGCCTGTGCTCAGGGTTTGACAGACTCCCTGAATGTTTCCTATCAAAAGCAACAAGGTAAATCTAATTGAAATTTGATTTCACGTAATTTAAAAAAAAAAAAACCCATGAGAGGATTCAAACCCCATGTCTCCATTGTTTACAGATCAAATACCATGAATGGAAATGTACTTTTAAAAGGTAACTTCCACCCAGGTTTCATTTGTTGATTAAAATATCAATATTTGCACGAGAAAGGATGATACATCACCAAATCGGTATTTTGACCCAGCCCTATTGTTCACGTTCTGTCTCTCTCTCCAAACAGGTAGACCACCACAAAAAACTGAACTATTTTACTACTACTAGGAGGATAAACACAACTGTGGACTGCACCAAATAACTGAATTTCCCCACTGTTGGATCAATAAAGTTAAATCTAATTTTAATTTCTTCTAAAACCTCAGTATAACTGTTACTAATAAATCCTCTTTTACATGTCAGTATATCTTGATATACTAATATACTCTTACAGTATAAATAGTGTTAGAAGGATATAATGTCATAGAATAAAACAAACACACACATATACTGGGAAATAACTAAAAACAATATATAGTATCAATATAACAAAGGTTTATCATGCATACATACAATATATAATATTAATGCACTGTGCACTTCAAGTCACAACACCTTTCACTCAGGGACAAAAAACGATTTACTTTTCTATCTGAATCAAATACAACTGCATGTGGGATCACCTCTTGTAGTTGTCAACTTTAATAACATTATTGCTGCACAAGTCATTTTTCCATTTTATGAGGTAAAACTAAGCTCCCCACATCACAGCACACAAGATCCCGCTGTATCAGTCTGTACCTGTGGTTCGGCTCTTTGTCTCCAGTCTGTCGTGACCCGCTGCTCCCAGGATCTGTACTTTCATGGTGGATCCACTTCAATGATGCTTGTCTCACAGTGATGTTTTATCACTGCTGAGGAGGAGCACACATGCCTGCCCCTCTCTCTCTCCCTCCATGTCTCTCTCTCTCTGTGAACGTTGATGTTGAAAATCCTATAAAAAAGTCCTCTAGTTGTAATGAACAGTTTTGCACCTTTTCATATAAGATACACGTTTGTGATGATATTATTTTCTTTGCTGGTTATCTGTTGGTCTGTAACACCCTATGCAGCTATGCTTAAATACCAATAAATAATGAACCCGATTGGCAACTTCATCAAGGTGTCTTCACATCAGTCACCATGATGCATGTCCACAAATACTTTGTTCACCCTGAGTGTGACCTGACAGGCGTACACACACCCTGACCACCCTGAAGGACGTGTTAAACTGCTGTTTTATGTTGTTTTCTTTAATCACCATTTTTGTGCTTGAGTTGCATTTTTGTTTTCACAAATTGTTTCGCCTGTAGTTTCCCCACCCCTGATATAGAGTTCTATGGAAAGATACATTAGTCACATATGCATTCATTCATGGACATAGTCACCATCTTTTCAGGACTACTTCCAGCAAGATAACCATTTCACTATGCATGTACAAGTTTTCTCAGACTACTTTATGAAGCATGAACGCTAGATTTATACACAGCGTTTTATGATTTTAATCTGAATAAAGTCTTATACTTATTGTGACCTGGTCATATCACATGCATCATGCATTGATCACAGCACTTAAGCATTTCCAGACACCACTGAGTTTGACTGAGACACCTCAGCCAGATTATTGTTATTTACTTTAATACACGTAAGTTTATTAAGCACACCTATTCAACAAATATCTAATCAGCCAATCACATGACTAACTGTGGATTCTGGCATGTAGACACGGTCAAGACAGTGGCCTGCTAAAAATCAAAATGAGTATCAGAATGGAGAATAAAAGTGATTAAAGTAGTTGTTGGTACTAGATCGAAGTGTTTTAGAAACATGTCTACTGGGATTTTCCTATGAGCCAGTTGTAACACATCTAAACAGGAATATGGATGAAATACTTTTGGAAGTTATGTGAACGTGCTTATCCCCAGAAAGTACACTACAGAATGCTGAGCCAGTGTAATTACACTGTTGCCCTAAATGTGTGCTCCATCTACCTCAGAGGTCTCAAACTTGCCACTCTATGTCAAGTTATAATGCTATTTATGTATGTTTTTGTTTTATGAATTCATTTTGCATCATAAATGGGATTATATGGTAAACAATGTATCGTTCCATAGCAAAACAAACACTTTTATTTTTGAAATAATGTGAAATATCATAAATCTTAATAAACCAGACAATCAGTGCCAGTGACCCCCGTCATTTAAGTTTTAGACCCCTGATCTACCTTGAATATATTTCACAAAATATAAAAATCAGCGGTGAAATGCCCTCAGCTTTTGGAGTCACCATACACAGTATGATGGTTAATAGTTTGGGGTGTATTGTTTATACTAATCTTATAAAACAGCGCCTTCTCCTGTCGCTCCGGGCATAAGACAGTTGGTATCCCAGCTAGCATTAGCACTAGCATCGGTGAGCTGGTTCGTCCATTTTGTTTAGCTCAAAGTTAGCCCAGCCTGGCTAACGTTAGCTGTGCACTGAGCAGCAGAGATGGATGACGGTGACGAACAGATTCTAGTCCTCTCCCACAACACCTCCACGAGCTCTAAGTCGAGCGGGGATAAGATGTTCTCACTGAAGAAGTGGAATGCTGTCGCGATGTGGAGCTGGGATGTTGAATGTGACACCTGTGCCATCTGTCGAGTGCAGGTGATGGGTGAGTGGCACAGTCAGACGTCTACCGTAGCTTAGCTTAGCTAGTGTCTGTTATGCAGCTAACTGCGTACATACACATTCCCACGAATAGCCGACATTCCATTTCACTGACATGCATCTGTCTTGATTTTCAGACGCTTGTCTCCGATGCCAGGCGGAAAACAAACAGGAGGATTGTGTTGGTAAGACCCTTTCAGCATCACATCACGGCTCGGCTAATACTAGCTGTCCTGACAGAGCTGTCACTGTGGTTTATCAGGCGAAACGCTCTCTGTTTATATTGAACAAGCTGCTCAACTAACGTGGAGCTTCCACAGATCCAGTGTCAATTGTTTTTTAATTCGTCCTCATTTAACACCAGGTTCTTGAGAGTAACTGAGTACATATACTCTGTAATCGTGATGATACTCGAGTAACTAATTCATTTAGTGATTCATTACCTCTGAAATATTCTTCCATTTTAACATTAATGATAATTGTTGTGAGTGGATTTTGTACAACAATGTTTTGGATGTTTATGTGATTATAATTAATGTATGTTAACATTTCTGATGCAAATTTAAGTGGATGTAAATTGTATTTAAAGTGTGAGTACATGGAGGCTCACTATCACTGAAAACATGGCTTCTGGCAGGAACATAGGGGAAAGTAGACTATTGCCACTTAAATAAACAACAATGTTTGTGTAAGTCTATGACAATTTAGTCCCCATGGTGACAAAATCAATATTTTAGTACATTGCTTGAAATGTCACTTAAACTCTAAACCATATACAACCTAATAACATCAAAAGAGCCATTTTCCATAATTCCTACTGGATTGTAGAGGTAAAGTTTGATGATCTGTCTTTTACTGAACAAGACCCTCCCTTACAGCTTGTTGTAAATGTGTGGAAGCTACTGACACACTGACAGCCATGTTATTTGGACTGAAAATGTCTGCTACTTAATCTCACCTTTTAATCAAATTTTTGTTCACCATTATGTGAAATCAGAACTGCTTTGCGTAACCCTTACCTCACTCCCTGTGTTTCCTTCTCCTCCATGTTTCAGTTGTCTGGGGAGAGTGCAACCACTCCTTCCATAACTGCTGCATGTCCCTCTGGGTGAAGCAGAACAATCGCTGCCCCCTCTGCCAGCAGGACTGGGTGGTTCAGAGAATCGGCAAATGAGAGCCACATCGAGGCGGACTGACTCTAGAAGACACCTGTATGCACCCAAATGTGGTGAGAGACTTGACAAGGATTACTGGAACATCCTGCACAGAGCCACTGACACCATCAACTATCCCCCTATGTATGATATAATTTTCCTGTCGTCCTGGTGTCAAAAGAGGATGATGGACAAGATTAAAGTAACACAGACTTGTTGGTTAATGTGGCTTGTGGGATCAAGAGTCATGAAGAAACGGATGAAACATGTTGCAGTGTTAGGTCACATTATATTATGGTCTGTGGCAGTGTTTTGCACAACTCACGTGACTGTCTTTTTAAAAATAAAGACTTGTGAATAGCTGTCAACATTTGCTTTTTCATCAAATTATTTTAACTGGCACAGTATATGTCATAGGGTTTCATGTTGTGTTTTGCTGCTTTGTCCACATCATTATAAACCCAAAACTGTCCAGTTACAGAACTTTCACATTCAATTCTTAACAAGACTTATTTTTACTCATCATAATAATATCCAAAATAGAGATTAATTAAGGTTTTGGGTAATTATCCACTTGTCAGTGGTAACCTACTCATAAGTTTTCTCCTGCTAGCAGTAACATACCAGTTTCCTGATGACTGTACAGGAATCAGAGGACTGAATGTATCCACTAATTGTGCTTCTGTTCCTGCTACATACAGTATGTAGCAGGAACATCATCTATAGTAATAGTAATAATAATAATAATCACCAAACAACACTTTACTATGGAAATAAACCAGTCAAGGCTGCACTGCACACTGCACTAAGTCAATAAGTAGACTAGTTTGACAGTTGAACTTCACTACCTGGAAGGTAGCCATCTTAACCAGTATACTGCATGAGATTAGACTTGTTCCCGTTTGAGGATTAACTCCCTTGTTCATTCTGATGTATTCAGTGTAATTGTAAAAGTCAGAATTGTAATCTACTTAATGTGATACACTTGCAAAATGTAGAATAATGACAAGGAATAAAGTTTTTTCTTCGTTCTAGCATAAAAACTGCATTGACATGGAGAACATGCTTTATGGAATGGCTTAGTTTTCCCTCTAAACTGCTACTGAGAGCCATTTTGTTGAGAAGGTATATTGTAAATGGGGAAAGACTGATGAGGTAATTGACTTAGGCATGAGGCTGATGAGTGGAAGGTCATTTCAGCAAGCTTGTTAAGCAAATGGGGGACATGAGCAAGAACCAGTCCTTATGTCAGTGAGTCTTCCAGCGACTTGTAAACAGTGCTCATATTATCAAATTGCAGGTACACAAAATCAGAAACCTAATGAATTCTTAAACAAATGCTTCTCTATTATAAAATAACCCATTAGATCTGCCTGGCATATGTCAAGCATATTGTTTTCGTCATCTTTGCAAACTCTGAGAAACTCCTCACCTGTTGGTCTTTCATATAATAGCAACTAAATGGACATTGAAGTGTCTCATCAACCAGCAAACTTGACATTATATGCATAGCCTTCATTCCTTAACCTGCAAGCTCAGTTATCTCAAAATTCAGCTGCTCACAGATCCAATTGGGGCTACACGAGTTGTTGTATTCTTGTGATTTCTTTGTAAGTCATGAATTTAGCATATACATACTATGCATATTCTACAGTAGCTAGAATCACCTTTTACATGTTAATGTCAGAATTTGCCACCTCATCATGTCATGCTGCCAGTTTCTGCACACAGGCAAATTGCAACTCCTAAATATAGACCAGCCTAAAGCCTCTTAAGGTTAAACCACACAGGTTGCTTTCTCTGAGTGGTATATACAAATGAGCATGCAAACACAAATCCCTGAGAACAGTGGTACTTGCAATGCGGTAGAGAGGTGGAGGAAGATCAGGACGCTGATGTTTGAGGCATGTTGCTGACGGAACATGCAGATGAGAAGACTGAAGAACTTTTGTTTCTCAACCTCCTGGTATGGCACAAATTTCATCCAACATGGATGACCTGATGGGTTGGAACAACCTGGTGGCCAACACAGCTTACCTGAAGGCTCAGCACATAGATCGCAATGAGCTGAGAAAGCAATGGCTCAACCTGACACTGCCCAGACCAATGAAGTCCACTGCTGTGCGGACAGCTGCAGGAGGTCAGTACGAGTCACTGTGTGAGCAGCAGCCGATTGGAAGGAAGTTGTTCCAGCAGTTCCTCTTGTCCTCTAACCTTCAGTATGTGGTTGCAGCTCAGTTCATGGAGGAGCTGAGTGGCTGGAGTTTTGCTGAAAATGAAGCCAGAGAGAAGGTCAAACAGAGCATCCTCACCAAGTTATGGCAACCTGAGTCCAGGGGCATTGTGTCCTACCTTAAAGGAGACAGTGCTGAGAGATGCAAGACTTTATCAAACAAGTACATTGATGAGGCGATAATGGACAAGATAAAAGAAGCCACAAGAGACTTTTTGAAAGGAAAGCCTTTCTCTGAGTACCTGAAAAGCGCTTTCTTTTACAGGTTCCTGCAGTGGAAGGAGTATGAAATGCAGAAGATCAGTGACAAATACTTTTATGAGTTTAGGACTTTGGGGAAAGGTGGTTTTGGTGAGGTAGGTACCTGGCAAATCTGAACATGTATGTCACAAAATAAAGGGAACAATCTGACATGATGTGGAGAAACATCATGACAATGCTTCCATCTGAAGAACTCAAGTCCATCTGAAGAACTCAAGTCTCCCATAGGTGTTGAACTTCTTCAAGTTCTTCACCAGACAACTTCAAGTCTAAAGACAGCTGGGTTGAAGGGATAGTGCAGGTTTTTCAATGTGGGGTGTATAAGGTGTAAATAAGAGTCTTATTTATCTAACTTAATTATTAGTTATCTAATAAGACTGATGTAGATTCAGTGTGTTGTGAACGTGTGACAGTATTTTCCACTTTTTGTTTGTAGTATGAGATGGACGAACTGGCAGAGCTCTTTTTCATATGAAGAACACAGCGTACAAATGATGTTACGGTGTTGCTGCAGTTTTAAAACACCTTTGCACTTTAAAGTTACAGCCAAAAGCAGCATAGATATATTTCAGTAAGGCATATACAGTAACAGACCTGTTCTAAAGTGACGTTCCTCTGTGTGGCAGGTGTGTGCGGTACAGGTGAAACACACAGGCCAAATGTATGCCTGCAAGAAGCTGGAAAAGAAGCATCTGAAGAAGAAAGGTGGTGAGAGGATGGCCCTTTTGGAGAAGAGGATTCTGGAGAAGGTCAACAGTCTCTTCATCGTAAACCTGGTTTATGCTTACTCCAACAAGACCCACTTGTGTCTGGTCATGGACCTCATGAATGGAGGAGACCTAAAGTTTCATATCTATGAGCTTGGGGAGCGTGGTATCCGTATGGACCGTGTTGTTCATTATGTGGCCCAGATAACCACTGGGATCCTCCACCTGCACTCCATGAACATTGTGTATCGGGATATGAAGCCTGAGAACGTGCTGCTGGACAATAAAGGACAGTGTCGGCTGTCAGACTTAGGATTGGCTGTGGAGCTAACCAAGGGCAAAATGATCTGCCAGAAGGTTAGTGTGATGTGTGATGATGTGATTAACCTACTAAACCTACACATAAAAGAAAAAAGGTCATCAAAAGTTATCTTTTGTCTTTTGTAACATGCTCCATTACTGACATGAACGCTATACGCTGCCTCTTTATTGTTGATATATAATATTTTCAGCCACCACTATAAGAATCTTAACAGGAATAGATTTGTTCAGCCCTGCTCTGACAGACAGCACACAGAGACAACCCCTGTGTGACCCAAATTAAGCCTGTTAAAAGGTTCCTGATCCCCAGCTGGAGGTCTCTTTGCCTCTTTAGAATTACAGTATATGGAAGATTGACTCAGAGCTGTTAGCATTAGCAGGGTGAACTTTGATTTACTGGTACCAGACATAGCTTCCGCAAGTCTGGCTGTAGTATTGGTTTACTGGTAGGCTGCCATTTCTCTTTGCATGTTTCCATCACTCATCAGGTCACAGTAGTTAAAGTAACAAGATGTCCTTTATTGTAATTCCCCTGGGTACACATTCACAGCTCACTGGCTCATGACAGAGCAGCAACAGTAAATGACGAGAAGAAAAATGTCTGAATAATTTGTGTGTGCGTGTGTCTAGATTATACTAGATTAGGGTACCAGATCATGGAAGGACTCACAGTGGCCTGTCCTGCTCTGAGGAGGCAACATGACAATGATTCACTCACACACAAATAAATAAAAAGATTTTGGTTTTCAAAACAAGATTAAGGTGATTTACCCAGGTAAAAAGTGAACCAGATTAGCACAAAACAGAGTTAAACCTTAACTCATCTCATTAATGGTTGACTAAAAAGCAGAATCACAGAAGTCATCTAAATTATTCTGAGTAGCCGGTCTAAATGGAGCCATGGTGAAAGTCTATGTTAGGCAGTTGAGTTTCATGCTGTGAGGCCGAATCAGGACCCAGTGGGACCGTTATTGTACATGTTTCCTGGCCACTTGACCTTTAATCATGAATATTACTGTTTAAGTTCTAACCAAGATGTATCTGTGAATTCTCCCCCTCTCTGTTTGTTGTCAGGCAGGTACGACCGGCTACATGGCTCCCGAGGTTCTGAAGCAGGAGTATTACCGCACCTCTGTGGACTGGTGGGCTCTGGGCTGCAGCATCTATGAGATGGTGGCTGCCCGTTTGCCTTTTAAAGACTTCAGAGAGAAGGTGCAGAAGGAGGAGGTGACTCGCCGTACTCTGGAGGATGATTGCAAGTTTCAACACAAGCGCTTTGACGCTCCTACCAAAGATATTATCAGCCAGTTACTCAGAAGGAGGGTGGAGCAACGCCTTGGGTGTTGGTAAGTAAAAACTCCTCTCAAAGATCAGAAAACATATACATTACTTTGTACCCATAAAAAGCTTTATTCTTGAAATGATGCATCTAAAGAGGAGAGTTAATTAAAAGTCTATAGGGCAGGGCAATTTGAAGGGGTCATAAAACAATGGCTTATTTTATACAATGCATACTTGAGTTCACTCAATGTTTAGTTGAATTTATTAATTAAATTGTTGTTTACTGTTTACAACTTACAAATAGCAAGTTAATAAAATGTTGCTAATTATTTCATGGACCAGGGGTCTTTACATCTCGAGGTCAGGTCAGGTTCATCACCCCAGAGACACTTAAAAACTCTAAATCCTGGAGATAGTTTGGTTGCTGACCTCTTTCCTGACTAATGTGGAAAGAAAAAGCTTATAATGCCCATATATAACCTGTGTTATGGATTTATTATGGCTGATCAGGATAATGGGATGTTATCCTTAGCGAGCTGAGTGATGGAGTTGTCAGTGAAGATTCTGTCTTTCCAATATTAGTGGCGACGACCCACGAAACCATGTGTTTTTCAAGAGTATCAATTTCCATCGACTGGAGGCAGGGCTGGTGGAACCACCCTGGGTGCCAAAGTCCAACATGGTCTACACCAAAGACATGGACAAGTTCAGGAACATCTCTCAGGTCCAGGACATTGAGCTTGAAGACAAGGATGAGCAGTTTTACACCGAGTTTAGCACGGGCGCTGTCTCCATCCACTGGCAGAAGGAGATGATTGACAGTGGAGTGTTTGACCAGCTGAACAAATCCACACAGAATGGACATGACTGTGCGACTGGCTGGAAATCCAAGATGTGCATAATATTGTAGGTTTCACACTTTATCCAATCACATGTCAGCAGCTCAATGCATTTAGGCATGTTGACATGGTCAAGATGACCTGCTTAAGTTCAAATTGAGCATCAGAATGCAGGACAAATGTGATTTAAGTAACTTTATACTTAAAGTTTTTGGTGCCTGGCAGGTTGGTCTGAGTGTTATCTACTGGGATATTCACACACAACCATCTCTATGGTTCACGGAGAGTGGTTCAAAAAGAGAAAATATCCAGTTCACTGGATAAAATGACCGTGTTGGTGCCACAGGTCAGAAGAGAATGGCCAGACTGATTTCATAATGTCAGAAAGGCAACAGTAACTCAAATGAGCTCTCATTACAACCGGCCCTTCTGTGAATGCCAATAGGACGTTCACAGATAGACCTCAGGTGCTGCTCAAGCACTTCCTCGTTTGACCACTGAGCAGATAAGTGCCCTTAGAGACATCCATCCATCCATTTTCTACCACTTTATCCTCCACATGAGGGTTGCGGGGCGTGCTGTGCCAATCTCAGCTGACATAGGGCGATAGGCGGGGTACACCCTGGACAATTCGCCAGTCCATTTCAGGGCCACACAGCGACAAACAACTATTCACTCTCACATTTACACCTACAGTCAATTTAGAGTGACCAATTTACCTAATCCCCATATTGCATGTTTTTGGACTGAGGGAGGAAACCGTAAAAGCCGGAGAAAATGCAGAAAGGCCCTTGTTCCAACCAGAGCACGAACCCGTGGCTTCTTGCTGCAAAGGCAAGAGTTCCTTAGAGATATTTATTATGAATTTCTTTTTTTGTTAAACATGGAACACACTAGAAGTTGGACCATGAAGCAGATGTGCTACAGCAGCAGAAGACCACAGCAGGTGCAACTCCTGCCACTTTATTATGTGTCATCTGTACCTAATAAAGTGGTCAATGAGTGTGTTTTTAATAGCCTTCTTACCAAAAGAAAAATCCTCTTTGAAGTGCGCTAACAAAGACCTGGATACTATTAGAATGCTGTCACAACTATACATGATGGGGCATGTGTTTTTCTCAGGGCTAAAACAAAACCACACTTTTTGTTTTCAGTTTTATGCCCTAGTGGAAACACATGCTGACATTGTGCTGCAACGGCTGCTTTATACTTTGCCCTCTATTCCTGGTGAGACAGCAGATCCCAGTGCATTCATAGTTTCCATTACATCACTCAGCCATCTTGGCAGGCCTAAGTGTTTACACGTGTTTGTAAACAGGCTGCAAAATGGCTGTGTGTCACTGAATAGCAGCAGGATTAGGATCAGTATTTGCAGTAATGTGTCACCTTTGTTAGAAGGACTGGAGGGTCACACAGATGCCATGAATGCCTTTTGCTAAGATGAGTGGACGGTCTCAAATGAACTCTGTGCTGCCACACGGATGTTGCTCAGTCTCTCAGGAGCACACATTTACCACTAGGTGACGCCAGACATCCATAAAGTGCTTTCAACCTCCCGCAGTGCTCTTCATCATCCCCTTTGTCCAGGGCTGTGGTATTTACAAGCACCAGATGACTATTTAGATTTAACAAGGGGGTGCTGTGAGACAAATTGTCGTATACACAAACTTTTTCCACTTACATGTGTTAAAATTATAAAAAAAACAATGCCAACCTCCTTTATTACCCCCCCAATAAGGCCAAATTTACAAGCTCTACACAACTTAAATAACATTAGCCATAGCAACACAAAAACAACATAGACTGCTTTATTTCAACTCCACAGGCAATTAATTCTCAAATCCATATGGATTTATTTTTCTCTCTGTTGAATAAAAAGACCCAGACGAGGGGGAGAGAACTGTGTCCTCTTAGAATCTTGCTGCTGCTAAAAACCAACATTTTTGTTTTTGGGTTTTTTTGCCTTTGAGTGTAACCAGAACGAGGAACAATTTAAACAATTTCCCCCCGGGATTAATAAAGTATTCTGAAATAACGGTTCAAAGGGCGCTGAATTTGAACTTAAACTGCAGATCTTGTGACTACATGGCCAGTGTCTGCTGACCTCTGGTCTGTACCTCAATCATTATGTCTAATTTACAAAGTAGTTTGGAAGTTTTGTAACATACAAATGTCATTTTCATACTCATGTTGTTTCCTAACATTTCCTGCAAGGTATCTGATCTTGTAATGACTTCTTTTACAGTTTTTGTGATATTTCGCCATGCATTTTAATATTAAATGTTTGAACTACAACAAAACAGTTTAGAGAGATCACTCTTTACATTGTATCCTCTGCACATGACACATGACAAGTGGCAGGTACCACATGAGTATGTTCATAATTACACTATAATGTCACCCTAGTATTTGATTTAGATGGACCACTTAGTGTATCAGTTATGCGTTTAGATAATGAGGGACATATAAACATGTGCTAATAACTGTGAGGGGGGGGGTTTGACCTTACAGGCCTGAGAAGTGGTTCCTTTCACGCTCGACTGTCATGAGATTAGAGGGTAGTTCAGATTGAAATCCAAGACGCAACTCGATCACCTTCGCCTGTGAAGGCAGAGTGGGGAGTCCACCGTGGACGACGTGATGACAAGACAAACTCGGCAGAGGGTCTCCAGGAACATGTTTTTACCAGGCGCTTACAAGCCACTACCAGGGTTTAGTTCCCCACGGCCCAACACGCTAACGCTGCCCTCTCACACACACACAATAACTCAAATGTTATCTACATAGATGTCAAGTCAAATTTCCACAGCACATTTAAAGTTATAATATGTAACATTTTCCCATTAAAATATCTAAAAACAATTTGGAGACTTTTCAACAGTCTTTAACTCTCTCTGCTCCATAAAGCACAAACACACAGCAACACCATACAAGACAACAAAGTGGAGAATAACCATGATTACATGCTTCCTAATGTCATCAAACTAGGCCTTCTTTGTAATTATTGTTTTAACTGACAGATGCCGAGCGGCAAAGTGCAAAAGCAAAATGTTTGACAAGGAGAAATAAGACAAAAGATAAGACAACAATTCTAACAACACACCAAAAAACAGCAAACACATTTAAAACAATGAACAGCAAATGTATGTATGTAAATTCTGTGGCTGCAGATCAGATTAAGATGATAAAGATACACATGTAATCAGCATCACATCTAATAAGCCCTCAGTGAACATTCAAACACGCACACGCGCACACGCACGCACACGCACGCACACGGTTTCCATGACTTCAGAGGAAGTTGCATTAACCTTAACCATAATTATTATTATTTGGTCTCCAGGAGGATCTATTGGTCCTGACAAGGTCAATGCTTATACCAGAAAAGTACACACACATACATGTTGGTCTTGCATCCTGTGTGTGGACACTTAGCCCGACCCTAACCCTTAACCTAACCCTAAAACCAGACTGTAATCCTCAAAAAGCCTGTTAAAGTTGTATGGAACAAGCCAAAATGTCCTCACAAGGTCAAAATGTCCTCACAAAGATAGGTTTGCTTGACAGTTGGTCCACACAGTCTTTTTCAGATATGTATACACACACACACACATACACACACACACACAAATCGTATTACATGTGTAGAAGCAGGTTTAGGGTTCAGAGATCAAAGCAGGACAGGTTGTAATTTGTTATCTGCATTTGTTACATGCCCATGCTCTGGATTCACATCAAAGACATGTGCCACACTTCAGCTTTCACCCCACTGATGTGTATGTGTCTGTGTGTGTGTGCGCATGTGCACATATGCGCATGTGTGTATTTATAGACGTAAAAAAGGGAAAACTTCACTGATTTCTGACCATATATGTACTCTTGTGTGTCTGCGAAAGTGCGTGTAAGTATTAAAGATAGGTGAGAAAGTAGTTAAACGGTCGAGACAGAGAGGCCATTGTCTGCCGAGGGAAAGTGAGAGCCAGCCATGTGGGAGAGAGATTGAAAGAGGAAGAGGTTTGCTGCTCGCCACCTCGTACTTACCACGGATATAATATTTTTTTTTTATTTTTAAATCTTGTTTTTCAGCTGTTGAAATCTTTTCCCTGAGGCAGTGCCTAATGCCATTTACTTTCACAATAATGTAGATAATCAAAAGCTGGATCATAAGGCCTGACATCCTCATTGTCCCGAGGCACCAGGCTGACCCCGCGATAGCTCAGGAAGTGTTTAGTTTTTGGTTAATGTTCAGTTTTCTAAGCTTCATTGCTTGAATTCTTCACATTTCCACAAATAAGTGAATTCCTGCTGGGCGGTCCAACAGAAACAGAGCGTGTGTGTGCATGATTTTCTTCCCCACTGAGGCCCAATGGGCAGTTTCCAAGGCGCCCAGACCTCAGACCCCCTTTCATTGCCAGGGGCTGGACAACGTCATGGATAGAGCCCAATCAAACACACACACACACATACTGTACATACAGACACACACACACTATGCATGCACTTGTAAACAGTCTCACTCACTTCTCTCGTTCTCTCTTCACCATGTTTGGTCCCCTACTATTGAAAGTATGTCGTTTTATCTCACTCTCATACTTCAATTTGTATTTTTAACAAGATAGAAAAAATTGCTGCCCGCCAGTGAGACCAGCTAATCCCTATATAATCCCACGTAGAGGCATTCTTTTTTGGTTTTTTTTTTACTAGAAAATAATATCAATGTCTTGAACCAGAACTGGCATGAGAATCAGGAATATGATGTGCTTGTGCAGAATTCCAGAAATGAGTTGATTTGGATTGGAAGTGAAAATTCCCTTTCAAATCAGATTACCAACAAAGCAAAGGCAGGCAACCACACTGCATCTACTCTCCTTTACGCTATATCAGCTGGTTGTAAATATACTTAATTATTTACAGATCTGCCAAGGAATTTGTACCATTTAAATACAATAACTGCTCGCTGAGTACGAGGGGGAGACGGGAAAGGCAACCGACCAAGTCAGACACATACTGAGTTTTTTTTTTGGTCAAATGATTTAAACTGCTCTACAGTCTTTCCACACACCCTGCTGCCAGCTGCAGTATTTCAGAGTGTGGGCCTAAAACAGAAACCTCTGAATCCTTTTGTTATCCTGCTTCCTTAACTTTTACGGCTTCTGCATCAGCTCTTTTCCACTTATCCCCGGTCACCTGTCATTAGGAATAAAGCAAGGAAATAAACTTCCCTCATTCCAGAAGAAATTCCCAAGGAAACAGCTTAAAGTTCAAATGAGCTGCAGCATCCGGAAGCCTGAGCTGGTAGCGGCCGATAGCTTTTTGATGTCCCTCAGCTCTCTGCTACAGAGTGACTGAAGATCAGCACTTCAAAGGAAGGGAGCGGGATAAAGTGATACAGAAATACTGTACCAGGGAAAACACTTTACAACCTGTAATTCTGAGCTATGATGGGGTGGGGGGGAAATGGTGGTGCATGTGTTAACAACATGATGCCTGAGGGTCACTGACCGAGTGGGTTTTGGCTGTGTGGACATCTGTGCCTGCCAGTGTGTGTGTGTGTGTGTGTGTGTGTAGTGGCATAAAAGAAATTGACTCCACAGTGTTGGATTGCTGGATGATGGTGACAGAAAGACCTGTGTGTATCTAGTTTGATTAAATTAACTGGTATTTATTGGGTAATGTGTTAGCTGTGTGACAGCTGGTGCAGGAAAAAAAGGCTAAAATCCATCTCTGCGGTTTGTGTGTTCCGCAGACCTGCTACTTCCACTCCGGCTATGTGTCTTAAACTCAGTATCACTCATGTCTGTGTGTCTCATTAAATTCACCCCCCCCCCCCATCACCATCTGTAGACATCTGGAGTGCACTCATACACAGCTGCTCATGGCTCACAGTATGTTCCTGTAATTAGAACAAGTGTAGGATGTGTGTAAACTGACCACAGTTTGTTGACAGACAAAGGTTGGGTCTGTTAAGTATTAACTGAGACAACTACTCTTAGAACTATAACCAAACGACATGGTCGCTCCTCATACCATGACTCATTTTGTCCCGAGCAGAAGGCGGAGGAGGAGGTATAAGCAAAATCTTGGGTAATTTAGATTCAGACCCCAAAAAGGGACAAACCTTGTCCAGCGTTTCATATATTGGTCGGGATGACAAGTCTGTTAAGTCTGGACAGAGCCCTCTGTGGTGACAGCAGCCTGGCATCACTGCTGTTTTCAGATTATGTCATGTTTATGGGTCCGTAAATCATAGAAAATGTCCCGTCCAGGTGAGTGAGAGAAGAGTTTTTGAAATTTATCTCAGGGGAGTTGTAAGTTTTCCTGGGCCGTCAAACATGGCTGTATATGTAACTAGTGGTGTAACAGGGTTTGCACTGTGTTGTGAGGACGAAGACACAAGCGCTCTTAGAGGTAGTCTCTATTTAATTTCTAACAGAGTGTGCATAAAACAAGAAAAAACACCAGTTTTCCTCACATATGACTACTGAAAGGGGAAAACAAAAGTGAAACTGAAACTAAAGTTCCACACATGCCTGTCAGGTAAAACATTTAGGTTATACATACACAATTTTTAAAATAAATGACACCTATTAGATTATAATAATTGGCATTGTCACATGCACTTGTCAAACCTTTTAGATGAAACCATGCTGACCTGCATGTTGGTTTAAGGACAAAGCTTCAGACCTGCTGTTTAGGTTTTTGCCATGTGGGAAAAGTTGTATTTTATACTTAAACGTTTGACACAGACTGTCAACAAGAAGTGAAAGCTGCAGTGTGCAATTTTTGAATATGAAGGACTCCTATAGCCAAATGAATCTATACAATGCTGATTGGCCTATCAGCTCCTCTCGACTCTCTCTGCCTGTAATACTCAGTATAGCATATTTTGACATTCCCGCGCTGCACACAGAAAGTGATTGACGTGCAAGACAACCAGACAGCTGCAACCATGAGAGGAAGGCCTCAGTGTAATCATGGTCGTTCCCCTCGGGTAAATAAAAGGTTCACATGTTGGGAGCAGAGAACACTGCCTCAGTTATAGCAGGGTTTCCTATATGTTTTTGTCGCGTGACTATCTTAAGCCGTATTTCCATCTTGGCACAGTTCAGTTCGGTTTGGTATGGCATGGTGTGAAACGGTAAAGCCCTCGGGCACCTTTACTTGGTAGACGGGGTGTACGCTGTACTCGATAGCCGTGTCAGTGAGATACAGAGCGTGACGTTGTACGCTCTGTAACAACGACATTGAATGCGACACAACAGATAACAATGGAGGACTTCCAGCAGTTCATTTGTTTCTGCTCGGTTTTTTGGCTGTTTTGTCTCAACAAGAGGTCAAGCTTTGTATGGACAAAATACTGTGGGCGTTAAAGAAACACCGGTCGCCCAATCAGCTGTCATGGGTGGAGCCTGTCTAGCTCCCTGTCGTGCATTACTCTGGTAGCCCAAGGGAAGAGTACCACTGGTTGGGGCCAGTTATTTTGGTACTATTCCTAATGGAAACGCAAAACAATACGTACCATACCGAACCATTCCATACGTTTTAGTAGCTGCTTAGAGTCCTGCAAGCACCTATGGCAACTATTTGGTTCATTCATACATCTGTCAAAATAATGACTTAAAGCTCTGAATGGTGCACATTGTCACCACTAGCTTTTCTGAAGCACCGCTGCCTTCTTTTAAAGTTACTTTACCTGATTCTACGTTTGCCTTAAGATATCTTAAGCAGTTGTAAAGCAGAGCTCCGCTGATGTTTTCACTAGGAAGGAAGCTGGTTCTTCCCTGTTGATGTCAGTGGCAGATGCCTCCCTGCAGCATCAGTCACTTCCTCACTGCTCTGGACATCAGTGGAAAAATGTCAGACAGATGTCGCTTGGCAACAGAGGGAAGAGAAGCTGGAGGTCAGGGGCAAACGGGCAGTGATTTAACTATCGCCACTGTCTACTTACAAGCTAGAACTGAGCGTGTGTGAAATATTGCACCATCAGAAAATGTTATTTTTAATCAGACATTTTTTGACTAAATACTGCAACTGAATGGGGAAAAAATTTCCTCCTAATTCTGTGGCAGGTGCATGTATTTACTTTCACACAGACAAATACAACAGAAGAGGCTTCTCAGGGTCACCACCATAATGGACATACAACTGACTTTTCCCTTCCAAATGTGTTGTAGAACTCGTGTAGTCTTCAGTTAGCATCAAAGTTCAAAAGATGTTTGTCCATTGTGGGCTATTGTAAACACATGGTGGCCTTCAAAGTGCCGACCTGGCTCGATATAAATACAAAAGGCCACAAAGTTTCCACCAGGCACAATAGTTTGGTTGATTTTGGTGCACTGCACTGAATGTGGCTGAACCTATTCACCTATTGTATTGTGTTGTCTGATCTCTCTCTCTCTCTCTTTCTCTCGATCTGGACACTGCGGCCTCAGTTACATCTCATTTCAACAGACAGGCTACTTTAGGGAGTGCTATTTTAGACTCTTTCTTGTTGCGGCCATCTCTTGGCATTTGAAATCCATCTGAGCTCAAGTTGCCAGTCCAGTTACAGCGGCCATAACTTCTATAGAGAATGCTTTCAGCGGTAACACGCCTCAAATCTAAAAATGCCACACTGTAACCTTATCAGCCTTATTTTTATCTTAGGAGAATGACGTTTTATAGGATAAATGGGCTGGGTTTCCCGTGATGATCAGGAGGATGTGGTCTGTGAGCACCCTTGCACAAATGCATGCACATATACACAAAAATGCCAGTATAAATACATGCACACACTGGCTCCAGATGTTTCTTGACATGGTCTGCAGTGAGTCCAGGACATTTGTTTATCCATGCATGCATAGTTCACTCCCCATGTCCTGTAAAACAGAGCTCTGCACTTTTCCACTGGAACTCTTTTCCATTTCCAGTCATCTGAACCACCACAGGAACAAAATGGTGAAGATGGCAGTACTCGTCGTCGGTGTATGGAAATGGCAGTGATTGTTGTTTCATTCCTTTTGTGCCTTTATATAAATGAATTGTAGTGTGTATGACACATTAAATAATGTTAATTCATAGAAGAAATCGGGGACAACCACACAGAGAAATATGTCACCTGTAACCTGATCAGAACTCAGAAATCTTTGTCTGTGGTCAGCAGAGGTGTGGTATTTTGCCTGGTGATGGTTCTTTTCACTTCCAGAGGGAACAAAGTAAACATCAGCTTTGTGGACTCAGACACTGAAAATTAAATTATCTTTTTGTTTTACTGTCCATTGTACCATGACCTTAGACACAGGTGTTTTTTTCGTGAAATACACGTAGAAGGTACTGACTTGTTTTCTATCTCTGATGAATGCAGACTTTTTTAATTTAATGTGTAGTAAAGTGCAAACAGACAAGAATTGTGACTGAAAAGTGAACTGTCCAATAGGACTGTCTTCAGATGTCCAACCAGACATAAGTTATGGAAAAATGGTCAAACACATTGTCAAATGTTTATGTGAGGATGACAGAATTATTGTTATATAGGCTATAAAAGTCTTATTACTCACACAAGTGGACTTCAGGACTCACACAGTGATGTGATTTATTGACAGATTTTCTCTCTGGTTCTTTTCTGCAGTTAAGATGTCAAGAAACAATGAGGACTCATTTTTATTCATCAATATTTTTTTCTTCTCTGTGACAGCAGAGCATGTTAGAGACTCAGATCAGATCAGATCTTTGTTAGCGCCGATGGCAGTCTCACTTTTCCAATCTCAACGATCAATACAGACTTGTATGACCTGCTGGGAAAGTAGTTTCCTCTTAAGCAGCTGCAGAATATATGAGATATTAACTAGTGTGCAACTTTTTTCCTCAACACATGAGGCAGGGATGCAGTTGGTATTTATTTGTTCCTGCTGTTGACTGACCATTGACCAATGACCATATCACAGGCCAAAGGCTGATTAATCTGATTGATTCTATAATATGGATGGGAATCGATATCGGTATCTGTCTGATACTGGTCACAATCATTGGATCGGATATCGGAAAGATAAAAAGGTAAAATCCAATACAATTAAAATATGATATATGTTGCATGGTTCGCTATGTCAGACTGTAAAAATGTAAAAAGTAACAAATGTGTTGTTGAAAATGTCCGAAACCGAAATCAGTATTGGTATCAGACACTAAAAAGTGGTATCGTCCCATCCCTGTACTCCATTCAAGTCCAGGTCCTGTCACAGTTTCTCTCCAATCACCAAATCAGTGTCTTGGAGAGCCCCTACTCATTCAGTCAAATAATAATAATAACAATAGTTGTCATTTAACAGCACTTCCTATAATAATCTCTCCTGTCTGAAATGTTGCAGTCACTTCCGTGGTCTTGTAGGTGAGAGTTCTGCAAACAGCTGCTATGGATCACATGCTCAGTCAGATTGTTAACACATAATAAGCCCCCCCCCACACACACACACACACGTAAACATCAAAGGTGTCCTTTTTTTTCAGCCAGTGCAGCGTCTCCTCTGTTGTTGCTTTGAGGACCTACTGCACCATTAATATTACTGCGAGTGTGAGGAGATGGAGCTCTTTTTGGATGATGGGTTATAGCTATACACACACACACACACACACACACACACACAGTAAATATATGCATTTATTTTTACACACATACACACTTGTGTGTATACAGCCAAGACACTGGCATGTCTGAAAAGAAGCCTTTGATGGTGCGGCCCTCACTCCTCATTTGCCGTTTGAGTTGGCATTGGCAGAGTTCTCCTGAGGTCCCCACACACACACACACACACACACTGCCCTGAAAGCTTCATGGAGCCTGCAGGGAGTCAAACTGCTCTCACCTGTTGTCTCTGGCAGCCTAAGAGGAGACGATTAGCGCCCAGCGCTGACAATATGCTCTTTGTTCTCCTCTTTCTCTCACTCTCCCTCTCTGCCATCTTATACCCGCAGCCTGTCGCTGCCCGCCACTGCTTATTTCTCCCTCAGCCTGGCCTTCTGTCCTCCCTCTGTTTCTGTCCCAGTGTTCCTCTGTCACTCTTTGTCAATGTGTTCATCAAGCTCGCTCACTATTTCTGTCTCTCTCACTTCCTAGCACTCTGTCTCCGTTTCTGTCCAACTCTAAATGCCCTTGTGGCCATGACAGCAGTGTGTGGAAAACAGTTGAGAACTTTATCGCAGATCATTGAGATAATCCCTTGCAAATACGCTCCGTGATGCGCTGTGCACATGTGCTCCAGAGGCCTTGTTGCTGGTCCAATCACAGTGACTAAAGCCAGATTTAACTAAGCTTGTGTGCGATGTTATCGAGCCTCGAAGGTCAAATGTTTTAAACATTAGTATCGATTCGCGGAATAAGAGATATGCCTTACACAACACATGTTCCACTCTGAATGAATTAGCATGTATTATTCTGGTCATCCTGTGCTGGCATCTGTGGGTGAGAGGTTTGACTCTGACATTCCCAGAGGCTGGGTCACGGATGTACAACTGAATAAGGTTGAGAGTTTGTTTAGAAATTACAACCTCTGTGTTTACATGGTCATAAAAAAGGAATTTGTGATGACATGTGCATAAAGTGTTACAGGGGAAAGATATTTCTCCTCTGCTCATCGTGGTCCCTCCTTTCTGTTTAGTCCTTTTTTCTTTTTTTATTATTAATAGACCTGTGTACATCTTCACCTGGTAACATTATACAAAATATAGGTTAACTAATCATCAGATTGTTTGATATTCGATAAACAGGGGAAAGAGGGCAGGACGACATTTAGATCAATCCAAGCACATTTAATTTACTGCCCGACAATCTGGAATACCTTTAAAATCTCTATTAAGAAAACTGTGTTGGCTCCTTCTCCCACCATGTTTATATCCATTTCCACAAATACATCAAGTTTACAAAGGGCAGACGTGTGATACGCCAAACCAGAATGTCTTCATTGGAGTATTCAGAATGGTGTGTTTACATTAATCATTTTTAGTCCGAGTAAGCTTTCATTGTTTGTGTACTGTTGATCCGCAAAGGTGAGGCGAGGACAGGCGTGTCTGTCAAAACAGTATCAGCTACACTTATATAAAAACCAGAAAACAGAAAAACCCAACAGATATGATACCCGATTACAGATTCAAATACCCTTAGTCCCACAGCTGTTTAGATTCATAGCCAGATCATTCTAAGATTAAAAAGTATCAACGAATATTTGTAGATTAAGGCATATTATTGGCAAAAAGAATTATAGCCCTCTCATGGAAAAACAGTGGACAAATGGTTGTCTGAGATATCTACAACTCTCCCTTTCGAAAAAAAAAACCTATCCAATAAAACATCAACAACATAAATTAAGACTAATAAAATGACTAATAAGATTAATAAAGACATGTAACAGTAACCCTCGGCAGTGACTAATACAACAGAGATGTGTCTTTATATAGGTTTTATTTCCTTTTATAAAATGGACTGAAGTAGAGTAGAACTCACTAACCAGAACTGGGATAAATTGGGGGGGTTGGGGGGAATTTCAATGCATATAACTGTGTTTTCTTTGTTATGTTGTGAAAACAATAAAAACTGGCATTTTAGGAAAAAACTAAAGAAGCTGTTAACAGAGCCTGTGATTTACATGATGGTGTGGAGATGCAAGAGGAGCTGTCTTTGTAGAGAGTAGTTGCAGGTGAGCTGATTGACACAGGTGGTGCTGGTTTGTAATCATGTGTTTGACTGCTGCGCATGCAAGAGAATGAAGTTTTTAAAGGACTAAAGCCAAGAAATACATGTGACACGAAGGCCATAGAGGTCCAGACAAAGCACTGTACCATGTCAGTATGTTGTTTACGTGTGTGGCAGCAGTTTATTAGATGTTTCTACAGCTATGAGCAGCCATTACTTCTCTGTGTAGTGTTGGGTGAAATCGCTGTGGCAGCGAGACTTACTACAGAAGGTCATATGAATCAGACAGCAATAAAATAATAACCTCTTCATGCTGGTACTTAAATGTCAGTAATGGGTAAGAAAACAAGACTTGTGGGAACAAGTGAGTAACAAGTGGAACTTTTACAGGAAGGAGAAGGAATCAGTTAAATGTTGTCAGTGATTTTACAAGTATTATACTTGTTTTCTTCTCCAGCTTACCCACTCTAAACAGACATGAATACCAGGAGCAGCAGGCAGGCCATACAACCCCTGAAGGAGGGATGTACAGTAGATAACCAGGGAAAAGTATGCAGCTAAACTAAGGTGAATGAATGAAGCAACGTGTATAAGTCAACTGCATCACATACATGCCTCACTCTCACATCTCTGCCTGTTCTTCAGCCCCAAGACCACTCCAGCATCCACCTGTAGGCCCCAATGATATTTGCTCATTGCCCCTAAAATCTCATGTAATATAATCCGCAGGGAAGGATGAGATCAGAGCATACGAGTAGTCTGACTGAAATTTGATTTGTGCCAGTAAAATAAATACATGTTTGCTGTTGAGCTGAAAAGCAGATTTATATGAGGTAGAAATGTAAACATATAATTCATAGTGAATATTAAATCTTCACTGCATCTCCAATGTACACTCTAAAATATGATTAACTGTGATTAACTAAGGCAAATGTAGAATATCAAAGATGCAATATGCAACATTCTGCATCACAAAATGTTATGAACCAGTTACAACCTATGCAAATACTATATATAGTCGTGTACTGATGTTACACTTTTTCTGTGCATTGATACTGAGACCCTGTATTTATGTATGCTCTATGACTGACTCATCTGTTTGTTTGAAAACTCTGAAGTCAGGATGTCATGCACTGTCTATGACGAGTAACTGGTCAGTACGAGTTCATGAGCAGTAGAAGCAGCGAGGCGGAGCTGCTCTGTAGGAGCACAGAGTAGTTCAAAGCGTCCGACTGAAGGCGACTTTCTGGATTTACTTTGAAAGAAATTTCATTCTTTGGCTAGAATGACTTCAGACATAGAGAGAGAGAGAGAGATAAGACTAGGATTCATAATGGTCTGGTGTGTCAGCGATGTAGAGTTGGCTCCAAAAATGGCTCAGTACTAGTTCTTTTTAATCAAACTCACAAGTAACTTGACGTGTACATTATTTTTATTTTAATATAATGGAAAAACTCTATAACCACATTGAACTGAATTATAATTAAGTCAAGTTATTTATAGAGCTCATTTAAAAACAAAGACATCATGAGCAAAGTACGTCACCGAAAATTATTAACACATTTGGGTGATTAATCTGAAAATGAAAAGACAAACGTATCAGATATCAAAATGCAGCTTTAGCCCATACAAAAACTCAATTAAGTGCCCCCATGTTTCTATTGGCCCCAGTGAAAGTGAAGCACAGTGCTTTGGTTTAAGTTGGCACTGGTGAGCAGCTGGAATACAAACACTACCTGTCAGCTGCTGGAGACTTGTTTCGTCCTGCTGTGGCGGATAGCCGGAGATTCTGCTCTTCATTTCCTCTGCACTGGGATGTAGTTCATATGCTCCTGACCCTGACAACATGTTATAAAACCTGAGGTAAGCCATAATGCCCTGGGATGTCACTCTAGTTGTCTGTAACAATGACCCCAGAGCCAATGGCAGGACATGTGTAGCGGAGCCAAACTCCCTCTGTGGTCGCTTTACCCTCCATTGATGACAGAACACATTAGGAATCAACAGGGATAAAACTTGGCTGGTTAAACTGGCAGAGAGAGAGAGAGAGAGAGAGAGAGAGAGAGAGCTGGTCACCATTGTGACTAATATGGTTTTAACAAAGTCAGTTGAGCAAAGCATTTGTCAGGGCTGAAGGGGACGTTGAGCTGTTACAGGTGTATTAGACATCTGTTCAAGTACATTAACATGGTTACATTTGAAACCACTTTCAGAATTTGCTTTCAGTGTAAATGATCTGAAACCAGGCATTATCTCCATTAATATGTTTTAAGAGTTTGGATATTTTTGGACCATATCATGTTGTTTTGGGGTTTTTTAAACCAGAAGAAACATCTGGAACAGAGGGTGGGCCTGAATGAAAGTGTGCTTGTCCACTCACACCTGTAGTGAATGTAGTCTTCTGGTTTGCTGGTTACAGCTAATCAGGAAGTAAGAATATACCGAACAGCAACCAGGGGGCAACTCTACTGGTTGTGAAAAGAATTCAGTTTGAATGGAAGCCTATGGGAAAATGTAAGTCTTTTATCCAAAGCGACTTACAAATGATCAACATATTAAGGTTACAATGTAATAGGACACATTCAATGTTAATAAAAAACATTAATTCAAATCTACATTCAATAGAGTTAGGAGGAAAGAAATAAAAGGTTAGGAGATAACATTCTGTGTTTCCACCAAGTGGAACAGTTCGGTTTGGTATGGTATGTAATGTTTTGCATTTCCATCAGGGATAATTACTCTGGTATACCATGGGAAGTATATAAAAAATGGAAAGGTTGGGGCCAGTTATTTTGGTACCCTTCCCCTCGGGTATGGTACGGTACGGGTGGAGCTAGACCCACAATAGTGAGCTGATTGGGCAACAGAAAAACGTCATTCCAATGTGACCGGTGCTTCTTCAACGCCGGCAGTTTATTCTCATACAAAGCTTGAAGTCTTGTTGAGACAAACAGCCACAAACCGAGCAGGAGAACTAAAGCAGATTTATCAAGTTGTTAAGTAAGTGTTAAGTACGTCGGTGTAGAGCCAGAAGTCATTCTGAAGGCAAGGAAACAACACGTTCACCTCTATAGATGTATATACTAGACAACCCATAAATCAGGCAATATGTCAGACAACTCGATGTCAGGATACTGCAGGTCTAGAGTAATGTCCTCTTTGGCTGTTTCTAAACTCGTAAAAAGCACGCTGGGGCACGACAAGATTAAGATATATTCAGTCCGTCAAGCTTTGTGATATATTGGTGGATCTCCATGGATTTAAAGTGCGCAGAGAACTCTGACAATTTGAATCCAGCACCAGTCCTGTTCTTTCTTGCTGTATCTTAGACTGCCATGATGGACATTCAGAGAGTCACGTGACATCCAGAGCTCTATTGGCAACCCAGTGGAGGTCAGTGAAGAGTGGAGTGACATATGCCATTTTAGGTTAGTTACAGACCAGCAGGCGGCTGCATTCTAGATCATTTGCAGTTACATGAAAGGAGGCCAGAAGACTTTGCATTAGTTGAAGCAGGAGATAGATGACCATATCCTGTACAAACGGTTTGGTGGACTCAAGTAAGGCTTGAATTTTGTTGTACAGTGTGAGGTTGAGGACATATAAACTCCTCAGGATAATGTTTACTGATGTTATCAATGAAGTTGGCACAACCCTGTTTATTTAAGTTTCTTTCTTTTATTTATTTCTTATTTAGTTTTTATATTGTTTTTCCTATTTTAATTTCAAACTCACATCCTCAATTCAGTTATTTTCACTCCCTGCCCTACTGTGTTTCCCTCCAGCATTACCTGCACCTGCCCTAATGCATCACACCTGCTTCTCATTGTCTTCCCTCCCTTAGTCTATTTCTGATTCTGATTACTGGGTTTTGGTGCTGCTTTTCAGACTTTTCACTGATTCCTGTGAACCTTACTCAATTTGTCAGTCAAGACTTTTGACTGTGTGATACATTTAATCACATTTAATGAATGGGGATTTAATCTCATATAATACTCACAGAGCAGTCGATTGTTCCCCCCGATGGTCATTTGTCCATTATTATTTACAGTGCATGGTTTCCAGAGTTACATGTGTGCTACACACATTGTCCATAAAACAGAACTGAATTCAAGTCTCAATGTTTTAGATCTTTGTTTGAATATTTCCCAGCGACTACTTGGCTGGAGCAAACCAACAGCCACGGTTGAATCAGGTGACACATAATTTCACATTATTTGACGAGGTACTCACTTTCTGCAAAGCTTCTTTGGGGGATTTGCACTGACCAGTGCCACTGAAGCTAAATTTACATTAAGAGTTATATTTCTTCCTGACAAGAAACCATTATCACATCATAACTGCTTCCTGGCACAATTTACTCTCTGGCTTTTTATGAGTCAGTGGATTTTTAACATACAATTTACACACTATAAATCCCCCAAACGCCGTCATAATTTCCTGTTTTGTGGCATAAAACAAAAATGTTGTGTTAGTGAATCCATTTAACTTTTCCATATTGCTGGTTGTCATTTAACACAACATCAGTTCTCTCACAAAGGAGCTGCGCCACAATGGCATTCATCAGTCAGGCACTGCAGCTCAGAACCTGTACAGTAACAACCACTAAACCCAGCTGTTAGGAAAACAACTACTTCAGGGCTTTAGAGCTGCACTGATGGGCCATGACAGATTGAGTCCCCCCTATGGTTTGGGGCCTCTCTGTTCTCAGACTTGCTGGAGCTTTATTAGACATCAGTATTACTCCCTGTGGAATCATGTCACCTAGCCTGACCTGCGCAGACTTCTTAGGTCCCTGATTCGGTGAAAGCCCCTCAGTCGTGGGCCAGGACTCTACGACGGTAGGGGAGGAGGCTATGCTTCAGGCATGTGCTGTAAATCAACAGGGGATGCTATAACCTCTCCACTGGGTGAACATGCTTAATAAACAATGGTTTATCTGAAGGAACACAAATATGACAATCTCAGACCAAAATCTTCACACATACTAAAAAGTTGCATTATCTTATTTGTATCTCAGGTCTCTGGTTTGCTTTGTAAAATAAAAAAAATAAAAAGTTGCTATCCGAATACATACATCTATCATAAATTCACATACTATATTAATGCCATTCCCCCGTCTTAGAGACACAAGCGTCTCCTACAACCTATGGTAGATGAAGCATTTTCTTTGTTAAAGGGATTTATGTGAAGTGAGAGCAATCAGTATTTCAGCTCATCCTCCATGCTCCTGCTGCTGGGACCGAGGGTTTGCTTTGCTGACTGGAGTTTTGCAGGATCAAGAACACAGTAAAGCACATTATTGAATTTTGACAGCTCTGGTTTATTAATGCCCTCCACAAAGGCCGCTCTCCCAAAATCATATCACTACACTGACATGTCGAGACAAGAAGCAGAGCATATTCATCTGTATGCTTAGGCGAGAGCTCAGTGCTCACAGTTCTGTGGTTTGACCTTAAAACAGAGTTAACCAAGTTGGCTTTAGTAAATTATTTAAAATTTTGTATAGCCATGAGCCGGAAAATTATTATTTAAAAAAATAAATACCTGCAACAATTTGTAAATTAACCTCTCAAAAACTGTAGTTTCAAGGCTAGTACAAATGTATCTTTGCATGAACAAAGCTGACAGACTAAAGGAAAAGCCAATAAGTCAGATTTTGTGTTTCTTCTCTGCTAATGTCTAAATCTTTTTGTTCCACACGTCTGGTGAGGAGATTCAGTTAATTATTCCATGTTAGGGCAAATTGTCTGTTCATGCTTTGAACAATTGACATTCTCCGCATCTTAACACATCAGTTTAACTGTGAAAGTACTGATTTCGCAAAGAGCAGAACAGTTTGTACAAGCAATTCTCTCTCTGCACTTTTTGCTTTCGTCGATCCATGTGCACTCAAACAAGACGTTCAGCAAAAGAAATCCTGACCACTGCCACCAATTTTACATATAAATGCAATGATGGCTGGACAAACCAGCAGCTCGCTGTGTGGAATTATTATAATTATTTTAACCAATTGATGCATATTCCACAAAAATCATATTATGTTGTGTCAGACCATTGTCACGCTCTCATATCTGTATGTTGGCTACATGGTTACTGTGTCTTAGCATAAATGCTGGAATTGGGAAAATGGGTCTTGGCAAAAAAAAAAAAAAATTCCCAGAAAGGTGAACTACTCCTTTAAAATATCTGCCAAGATCCTGAGTGATTACATAAAACATGACCTCAAATTGTAAAACTGCTGGATGGAGCCATGTGTTTGTTTGTGTACACACCTTTCGCTGCCAAATTCACAACATGAAATTCCGGACGAGTCTCAGTGAAAACAGTAACAGCTTTGTCTGTTTCCCTCCTGATGTGTTTCACTTGACCCTATCTCTCACTCCTCTGCACATCAAATTCATTCAAGGTTTTTCTTTCATGCCCGCTGCATGGAGGAGGTTGTTATGAGTCACAGTTGCCAGCTTGAATCCACTGTTTTAGATCTTTTATTATCTGTGAGATCAGTTTTCTGGTTTTACAGTTTGGCATAGGGGTGCGTTATCGCACATCACCCTCCCTACAGCATGTCTCCTAAACTCCCACATGTCTCGGTGTTTGATGCGGGCACGAGTTGACCCAATGCATGCGCACAATAAGTCGAGTTAAAAGGCCTTTTCTCTGCTCGGCACAAATGTAATTACACCCAGATTAAATGTGGGTAAAATGCTACAAAAGGTCACTGCTCAGATAAAAAAAAGCCTTTGGTGTTTGTGTTATCTGGGACATATTTACACACAGTGTAGCCAACTCTGTGTCAATGCACATGAAGGATGATGATGGTGAATAAATGGAGACTTTGTAGTCTTAAGTTTGGAGGTTGTTTTTTGTTCCACAAGGAAAATTAATAAATGAAGGTCAGATATTGCATTTTTAATAATCCGTAGACTCTATAAAGTAAATGCAGGGAAACACCTGCTCTGTTGAATAAAGCTCTGTCTGTAGTTTTATCTGGTAGGAAATCTAGTTGAGGGATCCAAATGGAGCTGTGACTGTCAATAGTTCCCTCTGGATTGGGCTTAAGTAATTATGATCTATTTGATGTGTGATTTTTTTTCCCCTCGTCAACCAAAATACAAACATTCTCATTCTGGAATGAGTCAAACTGGCACTGGAAAGAGTTTGGCCAAATGTAAACTTAATGTGTTGTTTTTCCAGGTCCTTGGAGTTTTTCATTTTTGAGAGACGTCACTGTGAGATGGGATTAAAATATCAAATAGGTTTTTGGGACGATGACAAAAGAAACAGCAGTTTTATGTGTCCTCTTCAGCAGACTGGCTGCGTCTGTTGGCGGCCACTGAATGTGAGCTCTATGTTCTGACTGACAGGAGGATGAATGCGTTTATTACCTCTACACTCAGCTGCCAGTCATCATAGGTGTCCCTGTGCACGACTGCAGAGCCACTCCATAGCGTAGAGTACAGGTATATTCATAGTCATACTGTAACCTGCAAAGACTAATCAAGTCCCTTGTACGCAGGGAAGACTATGTGCACCGATGTCTTTTTTTATCTCACATCAATTCCACAGACAACAGACTTTTCCATCTCTTTAGCAGGAGTTCAACCTTCTCCGTTATGCTCCTCCATTCTCACTGTCACACTGTCGATCCAGCTCAAATCCCAACTCATCCTGTTTTATCAGCAAAATCACACCAGAGACTCCTGGAGCCAGCTCTTATCTGATGCTGCCTCCTCTAACTTTCCCAGTGGTGATAAACATCAGGTACTATTATCCAACTCATACCTGTGCAAAATAATGAACAGTTAAGTCCAATTGATGGCGGCATAAAAGCTTCATGAGGTGAAAATACAGTTTTACTACATATTTCAAATGCTTGATTTGCTTCAGTTAGTGAATTTTATTAAAACACTTTTAGAAAATTGCACTATTTCTGCATTGGAAAGGTTGTTCAGTCTCTTGTGCCTCAAGATTATATTAAAATTGCACAATTATGCTCATCACAAACGACAACCAATGCCAGCGTGGCCTGGTGGTTTATGAAAACACTGAGAACCCTTTAAAAACAGGAGCTGTACATCATCGATAAACGGTCATTTAGAAATAAACGAATCAGTTTTTTTAGAACAGTAACACAAAATATCGTTTTGCTAAAGAAATGCACCTTTTCTTTAAATGTATTATTTAAAACTGTAGTGTGTAATTCTGTGTTTCTCAGTAAAACAGTGTTGCTGCACACAGGAAGTGATAGGATGTCAAGACAGTGTCAACAGCGACAACCACACATGCTAGTAAAGTGAGATAATGAAAACACAAAGAAGTGCCCACAGAATGTAACATACATGTAAGACTCCAGTCCAACTAAGTGTTTATCCAGTTTTGTTAGTCCGACTAAGTGTATTATCCAGTTATGTTAGTCTGACTAACTCAATATTTTAGTCAGACTAATGTGTTTACATGACATTAAAAAACTGAATTATTGTCTTAGTCCCACTTTTTAACATGCATGTAAACGCACTCGCTGTTTCTATTCACAAAGACCAGACTGATACAGAATAATTACATCAGAAACAACCAAACAAAAAAATCCCACAAAGTTGCACACTGCAGCTTTAAGGGATGTAATAGCTGATATATTCAAAGGCATTTAAAAAGCAGTCAGTAGCTCATAAACCTGTCATACACTATTCCGTATTAATGCATGATACTAAATATAAGTTGATTTTTATAAAAGGGTTTGCATCACACATGTCTTGAGTATTTATGAAGTCTGAAGCAACAACTCTGCTGGAGGCCTCTGAATCATCCGCACAAGATAACACCGCTCTCCTCAGCAGCCTGCACTCGTTCCTCTGTAGTGCTGTTGGCAGTGGGGCAGTAAGGTGATCTACAGGCCATCACAATCATCCAGAGTATCTGTGTCATCTCTGGCATGTTCCATCGCAGGAGCCAGCCTCTGTCTTCACTTCCATTACACCATCAAATCAAAGATGAAAGATACTAGCTGTGCGCCCAAGACGAGACAGCGAACCATCACACAGGAAAAGCGATCTCCTTTTTTTTATAGTTTTGCAATTAAGTCCTTGTTTAATCGCTGGCTGGTGTCTGTGTTTTCCACATGTCGCCCAAATCCCATAACAGAGCTGCTTTATGCGGCAGCAGAGCCTGCCAGCACTTATCATATCAGCATCTAACTGGACGGAGCCAACGTGAGTCAAACTGCACATTTTCCGGCACGCTTAAAGACAAACTGCAGCTCAGTCGCTAAGTCAGTCACCGGTCTGGTCTTGCATGAAACAAAAAGCAGTATCAGAAATATCAGAACAAGGCAGAACTCTGTCTGGCCCCTACACCCCCTCCCTCCCCCCCTTATACACACATACACACACACACACACTCCCCACCCTGACCCCACCACCATATGCCAAAAATTATCATACAAGTTTCTCTTTGTATCCATATTTAAAACATGATGGGGAAGAATTGAGCCTTTATATGAAGGCGAGGTTGTGTGTTTATCCAGCAGTGCCAGCACCAGGAAACAAGAGAAAGCCCCCATTGCTGCTGGTGGAAGCAGGAAAGGGTCGGAGACTGCGGGACTGTGGGAGGAAAGGTGACTGGAGACGGAGAGAGAGAGAGAGAGAGTGAAAGAGAGAGAGAGAGAGGAGAAAGAAAGCCTTTGAGTGACAGTAATTTAGGAACTCCGACTTTTTGTGATTTTCCTGCTCTTTAGGAAAACATACAGACTTCTGGGTACAGCATTTGGCACCAAATCAAAGATGCCTTTTACCATCGTGTGTGTGTCTGCATGTGTGAAAAATTCTTTGTAAAATTTCTCATCACTTTTTGTGCAGTGATAAAACTACATTGAGCATTGAGTTTTATTTATTTTTTTCCCCATTTGTCTGAAGAGAATTCAGTTATTTTGGACATTTTCAGGCCTCGATCTGCAAGGGCATTTCCGTGGCAACCGTTGACTGAGAACTCTGTTGCTAGGAGCTAATAAGAATGTGTGGTTCACTATTTTGCATCTTTCAGCCATGTGTCTCCTAGAAATATGAATATAAGACATATTTTCTTTCTGCATAGTCTGTTAACTTTAGTAACTGCAATCTCTGTCTATCATGTAGAGCACTTATATCACTGCTAAGTTGTACCCTCAGTGATTTAAACAAAATCAAACAATAGTCATGTTACAAGCACAAGACAAAAAAAAGAACATCCTCTCAATCTCACCCAATGCCACAAAAAACATCATTGGTGGGTTTACAAATCAAAATATTTTTCTATAATAAAGAAAAAAATGTAATCACAAAATTCACTTCTACCACTTTATCCTCCACATGGTGGTGGTTCACTCTATGTCAGCTGGTACCAATCCCAGCTGACATAGGGTGAAAGGCGAGGTACACCCTGGACATGTCACCAGTTCATCACAGGTCCACATAGAGACAACCATTCACACTCATACTAAGGTCAATTTAGAGTGTCAAATTTACCTAATACCCAAATCTGTATGTTTCTGGACTGTGGGAGGAAGCCGGAGAACCCGGAGAAAACCAACACACACAGGGAGAACATGCAAACTCACAAAATTGGCAGTAAAAATTACCTTGAAGTAAAAACTTCCCCAAAAACAAATGTGAAATGAAACAGAGTGTGTTCTATCTAATCTAATACCTAAAATATATATACATTGTTCATTATTTGGGAGGGTCATGGTCCTGTTAGTGTTTATTCAAATTGAGGAGTGTATCAAGTTTATATTGTGCAAAATGAGCATATTTCATTAATATTGGCACAACAACCCAAAGTGTTTCTTCCTTACGTTTACCACACGCAAAAAACCTTTGTTGAAATGCAGAAGCTCTGCTGGCAGGATTCTCTAAATGTTCTGTCAGCAAACAAACTGAAGGCTTGTAAAAGGTTTATAAATTGTCCTGCTGATGGACCTGTGCCGTGTCAGAACACTGCCTGGACTCAGTAGGCCTCCTCATGACCTCCTGGCCTGGGCTCCATGCTCATGCTGCTCAGCAAGGCCTGAGGTTTGGAGGTTTCAAACTAAAACAACCTTCTGCGCTCTTTTCGCTTCATATTTTGACTCTTTTTTTTTATTCCGAAACGAGACACTGGATAAATCACACTGACTATGAAGGGCCCCCTTGTTCAGTTAGAATAATAAAGAAAGGGAACCCTGGTGGAAGAGTTTGCAGTCATTTTGCCTGTAAGTGAGTGTGAGTGCATCTGAGCGCAAGAAGTGACTGAGAGAGAGAGAGAGAGAGAGAGAGAGGGTGAGATAGAGAGAGAGCCTCATTTCCTCAGTGATGGATGAGACTATTAGCTGTCCAGTGTTAGCACAGGTTTAACCTTACACCACAGACTGACGATTGTAGTGACCACGAGGAGGAGGAGGAGGGGGGACCTGCTGAAGACAAGATTCATAAACCTTAACCTTAACTATAACAAAACCCTCAATTTAATCTAGTTTCTCAGAAATGAGGTACTGCCTCAGTAGGACCAGGTGTTGGTCTTCATGAGGACTTATGCCAGAAAATGTGCAAAAGAGGTAACGAATACACAAGTACACACATTTCTACACAACACAACACACACACGAACACACACACACCCTTCAGATGTGGAGCGTTTCCAGAGGACAGTGCACCTGATTCCCTCATCCGTCCACAGGTTATATTTAGGACTCATTTAATGAACCAGTGACCAGGCTTACAGGCAAATGGGGGTTTGAAGGGGAGGGAGGGTGTAGGGGTGAGGAAGAAGCCAATGGAGGGTCAGAGATAGTTGATATGCCTGTGTGTGTGTGTGTGTGTGTGTGTGTGTCCTCCAACTGCTCTCACTCTCTATATAACCCCCCACTCTCTATCTGCACTGCCAGCTTTAATTCTTACACATGCACTGCTGCCCTCCCTCTCTCTCTCTCTGACTGTGTATCCCTGTGTCGGCCCACCATGTGTCCTCCCTCACTCACTCTGTGGAACATGTGTCACTCGCACTCTCTCTCTGGCATGCACTCTGTATCTCTCAGGCTCTCTCTCTCTCTCCAGCTGACAGCATGTAATTGAAATGGTGAAACACATGAAAACATGACAAATGGTTGGAGGTATTTGTGCTTCATCATCATCACTGCAGACTCTCTCTCAGCTTGTAATTAAACTGCTCAGACATGAGGGCATCTACACACTTGGCTGTGGCACAGAATGAGTCAATGAGTTGTGACTCTGGCCCGCACGTGTTGTGTTTCCCGTCAAAGAGTCCCTGAGAAACGGGATATGCAGATTAGTAAGATTAAGCGAGATCAGCGCAATCAAACGTGGCCGTGTCTAAGTGAGCGGAGGACAACAAATTCATTTTAAACCCATCTCAGGTTTGAAGATGTATTTTTTGGCTCACACTGTGCGAGTCATCTCTGGTCCACCTCTGAAACTAAACAAGTGTGTGGGGGGGATCAAAGTTACTGCTGTGTACTGTTGGAGGATTTGTTAATGTAAGAAAACAGAGATAGAACAGTGGTTAACATTAGGCAGGCAGCTGCACCATGCTGGGACCATGCCTGGCCTGGGTTTGATCACCAACAGTTAGTCCTAACAGTTAACACCATTCGCTGATAAAAAAAAAAAACAAAAAAAACGGGGTTGGTCACTCGGTGTCTCTAATCCACAAATCTATTAGGCATAATGAAACTGTATTTTACAGAAGTTATAGAAGTAAAAAACGCTTTGATACAGCCTCCAATTTACAGCCAGGAACCAATCAACAAAATTTGATTTTCAAAATTGCAAAAGATATTTATTCATTTTGTGATAAACATACAAACACATTTGAACAGATTATTTTGCTCCTTTATCTCTGAGAGAGAGAGTGGGGGGGAAACAAAAATACTGTGACAGGCCAACAGGACTGATATCGAAACAAACACACCACACGCTTGTTAATGTGTTATAGCATCATATCATGATTTTATCTTTGGTTTGTTACTTCCTCAGACTTGTATATGAAATGTTATTTGCCAGTGTGGCGACCCCTGGTGTCACCAAGTGTCTGGTGTTTGTTTTGTGCCTGGGGTTTCATTGGTGTCAACTGGGAACACCTGGGTCGGTGCTCCCAGGCCTATATAATCAAGGCCCTGTGGCCCATTCGGCCCTTCCCTCTGCTGCTTCTGGTTGGTATGGTTTGAGTTGTCCTGAGTTGTTGGGTTTGGTTTAATTTGTTGTTTTTTCCTTTGCAGGCACGCTGCCAGTGTGACGAGATCAGCAGCATGGCCTTATGTATATTGCTTTGTACACGTTACAACATACACACACCTTTCCCCTCATGCACACCTTACACTACTGATTATACTGATATTCATACTCTATATTATTAGTATTTCATTGGCCTTTACATAATTTGATTTCTGTTCAATAAATTACTCTTTGTTATTCCTTCAAGGGGTGTATTTCTCATATTTGTCAGGTCTCAAGAGTCGGAGCGTGACAAATTGGGGGCTCGTCCATTAGTTTGTTTGGTTAAACCTCATTCAGGTTGCTGATTTGGTGTTTAGTTTACAAGCTATTCTAGTTTATTTTTGGGAGATACACCTTGTGTTTTAGTAGTTATTGTGGAAGTGTTTTTGGCTTAAGGTCAGACTTCAGGGTGCTGAACAGAAGGTACGTGTTACTGACTGGATTTGGTGTGTGAGTTTTCCCCGTTAGGCTGTATGGCGTTTCCCCTTTGGGACTCGTCAGTTTTTTGTTTTTTTTCTGTAGTGTTGTGGGCAAACGGGGTTGAGAGCAGTTGTCTCGGGAGCACAGCTTTGGTCCCGGAGAGGTTGCCTATTACGGGCAGCCTTATCCGCGCTAAGGTATTCAGTGTCATAAGTACCCGCCGCGGTCCCCACATGAAGACTAGGGTTGAGTTTAGCAAGCTTGGGTTAGGCAGTTAGGGGGAAATACTTCATGGGTAACTTTTACCTCACACTTATTTAATTGGTTAACACGTTGCATTCTGTTGAGTACCTGTAAACCGCTATGGCTTCAGTTGAAGAGTTTGTGAAGGCACCTACGGAGGAGTTTGTGAAAAGCTGTAAGAAGGAGCAGTTAATTCAGATCGCTGACCACTATGGTTTTAGTATTGATAGTAAAAAAAAAAAGGGGGAGATTTTAGCTGCGGTGTTGTCTTCATTGTATGAAGAAGGGGTTTTGGTTAAAGGAGAGTTGGGCCTAGACTTTGTAGGATCAGCACTGGGGCCAATTGGTATATCTGCGACTGGGTTGACATTCGAGCAGCAGAAAGAGTTGTTGAAGATACGGTTACAAGCAGACATGGAGAAGCAACTTGAGTTGGAGAAAATTCGGCAACACACTGAGAGATTGAAACTGGAACTAGAACACTCTAAATTAACGATGATCAGGGATGGAAAGATTTCCCTAGCTGAGTCGGGTATGGGGGACCAGTTTTCCACCACTTCATCTTGTGGTATTGATATTGGGGCTAATTTGCGGTTGTTACCGAAGTTTAATGAGCGTAACCCCGATACTTCATTTTATTTGAACGGGTAGCAGATGCTAAAGAATGGCCAGATTCAGATAGGGTACTGATGCTGCAGTGTGTTCTTACAGGAAGGGCTCAAGATGCATATTCGGCGTTATGTGATTCTGACAATTTGGACTATGCTATGGTAAAATCGGCTGTCTTAAAAGCGTATGAGTTGGTTCCCGAGGCATATCGCCAAAAGTTTCGTAGTTGGGTCAAGGGGGATACGCAAACAAATGTAGAGTTTGTCCGTGATTTGCTGTCTCATTTTAACCGGTGGTGTTCTTCTGCAGGAGTGGATTCGTTTGACAGGCTTTGTGAGTTGGTTGTCTTGGAACAATTTAAAAATGCAATCCCTCAACGTGTTGCAACATATATTAATGAGCAGAAGCCCACCACTGCGCTTAAAGCGGCTGAGTTGGCTGACGATTTTGTGTTGACACATAAAGGTAGTTATGCGCGCTCTGGAGTTGAATGGAAAAGTGGAGATAACGGTGGTAATTCTCGCGCTGGTAACAAGTTTCCGAAATCTGGTCCATCACGTACTGGTACGTCCTCCTATACAGGAACTGATGATGCCAGGGTTTGTAATTACTGCCAGGGTGTGGGTCATTGGAAAGGACAGTGTCCGTTGTTGAAGTCGCGGGGTTACTTTGAACAGCACTCCTCCTTGCATGCTCCAACTATGTTGTGCTCTACTATTTCAGACCAGAGGCCTGTAAGTGTAGGGTCAAGCAGCTCCAGTGGTTCTGGTTTTGAGCCATTTATTATCGATGCGCATGTGTCCTTGGTGGGTGGTGAAGAGCGTGTGCCCATTAAAGTGTTGCGTGACACAGGTGCTAAACACTCATTTATTGTTGAATCTGCACTACCCTTTTCACCGGTCACTGAAACGGGGGATTTCGTTCTAATGCATGGTATGGAGTTAGGCTTGATTCCCGTGCCACGCCATAATATGGTGTTGGAGTGTGACCTGGTAAAGGGCGTTGTGCCAGTCGGGGTGCGCCCTGCATTGCCAATAGATGAGGTTGTTATGATTTTGGGTAACGACTTGGCTGGTAGCACGGTGTGGGCTGACGTGCCGCCGCCTCCAGTGGTTATTTCTAAGCCAATTGTGGCTAAGAAACAAGATAATGGTGGGAGTGATCCAGAGGTTTTTCCAGTCTGTGCCGTGACACGTGCCCAGAAAAGCAAAGTTAAAGTGTTAGACCCGACTGTTTCAGGGTGTTCTGACGGTATGTGTCCTGCAGAGCCTGTAGTCTCTTTGCCTGTTCTTCCTTCGGTTTCAAGGGATGAATGGGTTAGAAGCCAAAGGGCTGATTCTTCCTTGTCTTCTTTGTGGAATGAGGTCTTGTCAATGGGAAAAGTAAGAGACGTTGCTCATGGTTACTTCCTTAAGGAAAACTTGCTGGTGAGAAAGTGGGTGCCTTGTGATGGAGAGTTTGTTGGTGAAGCGATTTACCAAGTTGTTGTGCCAAGCAATTTACGCGAGGTGGTGTTGGAAACAGCACATGATGGTTGTGGACACTTAGGTGTACGAAAAACTTATGACCGTGTCCTACGCTATTTCTTTTGGCCTCGATTGAAGCGTGACGTCTCTAAATATGTTAAGACGTGCCATACATGTCAGCTCACTGGGAAGCCTAGTCAGGTGATTAGGCCTGCTCCTCTTTCTCCGATCCCAGTTGTTTGTCAGCCATTTGAACATTTGATAATAGACTGTGTGGGGCCCTTACCCCCATCCAAATCTGGCTGTGTATATTTGTTGACAGTTATGTGCCAAACGACGAGATATCCCGCTGCATATCCTCTGCGTTCTATCTCCGTTAAATCCGTTGTCAAGGTTTTGACCCAGTTCATTTCAGTTTTTGGCATTCCACGAGTCATTCAAAGTGATCAAGGTTCTAATTTCACATCACATTTGTTCAAGGAAATCCTGAAGCAGTTGCGTGTGAAGCATAACCGGGCTTCGGCGTATCATGCGCAGAGCCAGGGGGCACTTGAACGATTCCATCAGACATTAAAATCAATGTTGCGTTCTTATTGTATGGAGATGGGGAGAGACTGGGAGGAGGGACTACCCTGGCTTATGTTATCTGCAAGGGAAGTGGTGCAGGAAAGCACAGGGTTTAGCCCAAACGACTTAGTTTTTGGACATATGGTGCGTGGTCCTTTAGCTATCCTCCAAGATGACTTGACTGACAGAGAACCGCCCAAGAATCTGGTGGACTATGTAAATGGTTTTCGACATCGACTGTTCACGGCGGTGGAAATGGCACGGAAAAACTTGGGGGGAACACAGGCTAATATGAAAAAACTGTATGACCGCAGGTCGGAGAGCCGTCAGTTTAGTCCTGGTGACCAAGTTTTAGCGCTTATGCCGCTTGTAGTCTCGCCGTTTCAAGCTAAATTCACAGGCCCATACACTGTCGAAAAGCACATATCAGAACATAACTATCTGATTGCCACTCCAAACCGGAGGAAGAAGTCTCAGTTGTGCCATGTCAATTTGCTTAAACCATACTATGATCGTGGAACTTGTGATGTTGATTCTATGGCCCAGAGAGAAAATGTTAGTCCTGTACTCATGGTTGATTCTGTGTCCTCAGGTCCTAGCATTCCCGACATGAGACTGATCGATGAGCTAGATGTTAATGTACCTGATGATCCAGTCGTATGTGGTAGGCTTAAAAACTCAGAGACTTTGCGCAATTTGCATAGTTTACTGGTCCATTTACCTGAGTTGCATAGAGTTGAGCTAATGGGACTGATTGAAGAATTTCCAATGTTGTTTAGTGACACGCCCTCACGCACAAATCTTATTGAGCATGATATTGACGTTGGTGACTGTCCTCCAGTCAAACAACGGTTCTACCGTTGTGCGTCGGGCAAATGTAAGATATTGGAGTCGGAGGTAAAATATATGTTGGATAACCAAATTGCAGTGCCGTCATCCTCCAGTTGGGCGTCGCCGAGTTTGCTGGTGGGAAAATCGGATGGGTCGCCTAGATTTTGTAATGACTATCGGAAAGTCAATAAAATCACTAAGGCTGATTCCTATCCTTTACCTCGAATGGAGGATTGTATTGACCAGGTTGGTTCGGCCACATTTGTTAGTAAATTTGATTTGTTAAAAGGATACTGGCAAGTTCCTCTGACAGCGCGTGCTCGTGAAATTTCTGCATTTGTAACACCTTTCGGACTGTACGAATATACAGTAATGAGTTTTGGCCTGCGTAATGCGCCCGCAACATTTCAACGCCTTATGAATATGGTTGTATCCGGTCTTGAGGGGTGTGCTGTTTATCTTGATGATGTTGTTATTTTTAGTAACACCTGGAATGATCACATTCAACGTATTGGTGCTCTGTTTGGTCGCCTGGCTGAGGCACACTTGACAATAAATCTTGCGAAGTGTGAGTTCGCTAAAGCGACGGTGACATACTTAGGTCGGGTGGTTGGCCAGGGACAGGTTTGTCCAATAGGGGCTAAAGTTGATGCCGTCATGCAGTACCCCGCGCCCACTACCAAGAAGGAGTTGATGCGATTCCTGGGTCTTGTAGGTTATTATCGAGCGTTCTGTAAGAATTTCTCAACAGTTGTTGCACCTTTGACAAATTTGTTAAAGGGCAAGGCTAAATTTGTGTGGTCTTCTCTATGTCAGATTGCATTTGACAATGTGAAGACTCTTCTCTGTGCTGCTCCCGTGTTGGCTGCTCCACGCTTGGATGAATCATTCAAGCTGGAAGTTGATGCCAGTCTGGTTGGAGCAGGTGCCGTGTTGTTGCAGGAGAGGGAAGGGGTTGATAGACCCGTCAGTTACTTCTCTAAAAAGTTTAATTCGTATCAGCTTAATTATTCCACAATAGAGAAGGAAGCGCTGGCTCTTATCTGGGCCCTTCAACATTTCGAAGTCTATGTCGGTTCTGGAAATGGATCATTGGTAGTGTATACGGACCATAACCCTTTGACCTTTCTTGGTTCGATACAGTGTCCAAATCGTAGGTTAATGCGATGGATGCTATTTCTTCAGTCTTACACCTTAGATGTTAGACACATTAAGGGGAGAGATAATATAGTAGCAGATGCTCTATCTCGTGCTCCTGTGGTATAAGATGTTTTTTTTTTGTTATGCTCCATCTTGAACTGTTTTTCAGGTACCTGGTTGCAGAGGTGGGTCCTAGGATCAGAGGAGTGGGTATTGCAAAACGTAAGGTGGATATATTTTTTTTTTTGTGATCCTTTGGGACCCTGTCTTAAGGGGGGGGGTGTGGCGACCCCTGGTGTCACCAAGTGTCTGGTGTTTGTTTTGTGCCTGGGGTTTCATTGGTGTCAACTGGGAACACCTGGGTCGGTGCTCCCAGGCCTATATAATCAAGGCCCTGTGGCCCATTCGGCCCTTCCCTCTGCTGCTTCTGGTTGGTATGGTTTGAGTTGTCCTGAGTTGTTGGGTTTGGTTTAATTTGTTGTTTTTTCCTTTGCAGGCACGCTGCCAGTGTGACGAGATCAGCAGCATGGCCTTATGTATATTGCTTTGTACACGTTACAACATACACACACCTTTCCCCTCATGCACACCTTACACTACTGATTATACTGATATTCATACTCTATATTATTAGTATTTCATTGGCCTTTACATAATTTGATTTCTGTTCAATAAATTACTCTTTGTTATTCCTTCAAGGGGTGTATTTCTCATATTTGTCAGGTCTCAAGAGTCGGAGCGTGACACCAGCGAGAGAGAATGAAACATGAGGAACAAGTTGCACATATGTGCGTCTGCAACGCGACACCGTCCTGGTGGGAGATCCCTCCATGAACAGACTGGTTTCTTTTTCTGACCAGTGTCTGAAGAGTTTTTCTGCTTTAACTGGGGGTCTTAAATGTTTTGTGCCTGGCAGATGGCAGGTGTCATGTCTTTCAATGAGTGTATCTGTGCTTCAATTTGTTTACTTGTTTGTATTCCAGTACAGCAAATTGTATTAGTTGTTTTAATGTATTCTTGGCAGATTTTTTTGATTATAAAGTTGAACATATGAGCTAAACACCACAATCTATTTCTGAGGAGCCAAGTTAACACTCCTGAACAGAAACACTATACACTATATTACAGAATTATTATTCATGTAGTAAGTGTTCCTGATATTGTGCCACCAAATTTTTATCAGGTTGCTCCATCTATTTGTGTTGTAAAGTCTATTTTGGACCGAGGTCTCACTTGAATCATGATCCAAATAAAGATCGGGTGGGTAAAGAATAGTTTAGGTGTTTTTATTTCATAGCAAAGCACAAAGGACTGCGGGCGGAGTTGAATCATTCTAGTCTGGTGTTTTTATTCCAGCTTGATAATGATTTGATAATGTGACGCGACAGACACTTAGAAGCAGCGGAATGTCTGCGGGGAATACGGAGTCTGGAATATCAACAACTGCTCCTTGCTGCCAAATGTATAATCAAGTTGTTTTGGTATCTCCATCTATGTAAAGCAGCCATCTTTCAGCTATCCGAAGCAGCTATCTCATGTCCCCACCGACATCAGATGGGGGACAGAGCAGTGAGACGCAGACAACACTGGATACACTGATAGTGCAGGGGTCTTGTTTTCCCATGTGCGTTGCCAGGATGTGATGTATAAATAGGCATCGGGCTGTTTTGTGTGTGAGTCCAGGCTCAAGTTATGTGGCTATAGCTTGATAGGGGCTGTGCACGGCTGCAGGGGCTGCAGCTGGGGCGGGGAGGAGTGGTCGGTCGGGGACTGTCGGTGCCGTCTCAAGTCTTGAGATCAGAGAGGTGGTGACGGGCAGCAGAAGGGCACGGATTCAAAGCATTTTGGTGTTAATTGAGCTGATTGGCCTGCTATTCACAGCCTTGACGTGATTGATTTAAGGATAGTGTGAGACTGTAACAGAGGTGACCTCTCTGGTTGTGGCTTCTTTGGTATGGTCTCAAGACTGCACCTTCAAGTCAAGTCAAGTCAAGTCAATTTTATTTATATAGACCAACATCACAAACATAGTTTTGCCTCAAAGGGCTTTAATGTCTGTACGGCAAGTGACACCTTCTATCATTAGACCCTCACCTCATCGAGTGAGGGGAAAACTCCACAAAAAACCCTTGTACAGGGGAAAGAAAATGCAGAGAAACCTCAGGAAGAGCCACAGGGGAGGGATTCCTCTCGCAGGACGGAACGACGTTGAGTATATGTTGTACAGCAAATTTAACAGTGGGAACATATAAATCACAGAAATTTAGAAAAAGGCGGGAATTGTAGGAGAGACAGATGGTCACAGTAGAGTACAATAACAGTATCACATGTTCCCGTGTACTTGTATAACAGCACAATCAACTAGTATTAATATAATAACAGCTGTGAGGAGTAATCCTCTCCCCCATTTTTTTTTCAAAGAAGACTGAGCAATCCTCCACCCTCCTTCACTTTTATTAGTTTTTCCGAGGAGGAGAGGACAAGGGAGAGAGAGAGGGGGGAGAAATGTGAGGGTCTGGCAGGAGCTGGCATTTGAACCTATGCTCTGTGCAGGGTTTTCCACACTGGTGCACTGGGACCAACATTTATTAAACATCTACAACTTTACTCCCTTCACAGTGGAAGAAAAATCAAGGTCGCAAGAATCTAATACTGCAAGGGCTCGGCAACACGGCCAAAAGCATTATCAAAGTTTCACATCAGTCCATATTGATCATCATCATGATAAAATGAAGAAACAAGTTAATTGTGGCCTTTAACTTATTCTAAGGGCAGAAAACAAACACTTGCTGAGAAGAGAAACACGTAGAGCAAATTCGAGCGCGAACAGTCATAGCAATGATGTGTCTGAATGAAGTGCACACTGCATAAACATATTGATTTCAATCAATATTTTGCTATTTTGATATTAAAGAAAAATGTATCGCTCTGTACATATATATATTGAGTTATTCTCCAGCTCTCGATTCTGTACAACTGGATTCTGGGGATTCATTTTGTGATTTAATTTCAGAAAAACAACAAAATGTGGGGTGGAAAACATCTTGCAGTGAGGTGAGAAGATTGATGCCATTGCATGGCGGGACCTGTGCACTTACACAAAGTTTTAACAAATTATGCTCAGTGCTCAAAGACCAATTATACGGCTACAAACTCTATACAACATATCAACTTACCACCCCCTTAAAAAAAGGTCATATGGGCTCTGCCATTTTTGAAAACTCCAGAACTCATAATTTCTGAGCTTTCAGTAACTGTGGTATATAAATTGAATAATCCATATCAACACCATTCATTTCAAGCTTAACATATTGTCTAAAAACTTTTTTAGAATGTGACATAAGTCTTCTTAACTCTCAGTACAGGGCGACTTTAACATCCGTCCAGGGACTACACATTTACAGTAGTGTTCATTAATGTGCACTGTCACTGTTAACTAAGCCAAAAAAGTAAAATAACAATAAAGTAAGCAAGCAACTGATTTCATGAAAATGCTTTTTAATGATATATGTAGCATTTTCTGTATTATACTACACTATACTATACTATACTATACTGTTCTATCCCCCATAAACCAAACGAGGCAACAGGACAACAATTCCCATGATTCCACACTGCTTCCTGTCATTGTCAAACCAAGTCTTTTGTTTTTGTTCTGATTGACAGACACTCGGACACGGAGTAATTACATACTGTGAGTTTGAACTGCATCTTAAAAGTCCACATATTTTGCATAGTGAAAACTCAAATGCCAAGTAAGCATATTTTAAATTCCGTAGTAAACCTAAATGGAAAGTCCTTGACAAAATAAATGGTAAGTGCAACTGTTATTTCAAGTCAGGCATGCTGCTTGTTCCTTTAACCTTGCTCATTCCAACCCCCCCCCCAGTCCATTTTTAGTTATTCAAGTCCGGCCTGGTGAGCAAACTAAAGTGATTCACTCACCCCTTATTGAAACACAAGCGAATACCAGCACTTACCAGCTTGGAGTACTCACATTTTGTGACAAAAAATAATATAACATTATTGTCCTTTGTCAAACTTTGGCAAGACGTCATTTCTTCTCATGACCTGTCAAATTAAACAACAAAATGTCATTGTTAAGACCCCCAATAAAACTTTATCTTAAAATATTTCTAAATCCTCTGACCCCACTTTCCCTCTGTGCAAAGCCTCAGCCATTCAAAACACCCCCACTTCTCTCCACTATGACCGCGCAGTAGTATTGCTTTCGGCTGCATTGCTCCCCAAGGACATGTGAGAGTGGACCTGAGTGTGCCCAGAAACTTCAGCCTTTAAAAACAAAGCTGAGATGTTTAACTGTTCCAAATTGAGCCGTTTCGGCGTCAGCCATCCAGCGCAAACACACACATCCACATTTTGCATGCAAATGTACGTTAATACACCGGCACATCATCAGTTTATTCCTTTTTTTCTGACATGGCTGAAGTACTGAAGATAACAATCCATAGTGAATGTTCCATTCTTACCTTTAATTTGCTGTATTAATGGCTAATACACACCACATATGTTTTTTAAGTTGGCGATTTGGCTGCAGTTCTGAACACCTATGGGCTTTTCCCATATATTTTCAACTATCATTGTATTTTAATACTTGTATTATAAGATTTGAATCACAGGCACATTGTGTTTTCATGAAGTAAAACCGATATATCAGTGTGAAAGTTCTCATACTTTCTGACTTTATTTTCAGCAATTGCCATCAAATCTGGCAACCTTTTCATGTGTGTGCTTAAAATGAATTTCCTTGTAAGTAAGTGGTATGTTTTTAAAAGCATTTTACTTGGTCTTGATTCTAAATCAATGTCAGTAACAGGTTAACGTGTCAGGAAATGCAACAAAGACTAAAAATGAGCAGGCGAGCTTGAAAAAAAAAGGTCAGAGAGAAAACCTGATATCGATGCTTCATGTTTTTAACAGATCGTGTGGCATTTGTGAGCTGTGGTGTTGAATAGAGGGTGGATGACAGGGAGGAATAAAGGGCAGGTGTGCAGGCAGGTGATGCTCTGACGCAGTTATGAATGCAATGACAGAATATCAGGTTGTGGAATCACAGGAACGGTTAGTGCTGGAACCTTCATCGTGACACTAAACACATCTTAACTGGAGGTCAAACCCAAAGTCTAAACATTTCAGCTTCATCCCTGAACTTCTCAAGCCTTGTGTCTAAATATAACCACTGTTAATCATGGTGTAAAACCTTGGTAGACTAAGCCTTTACATTAGTCAACCTGTCTAATACTACACTAATCATGACCCTGTTAGGATTTCACTACTTGCATAACTTCTGATGTGCTTCACTTCTCTTAAGTACTATGCAACCTTTATGTGTTCCAAACATAGATCTATATAAACCAACCAACCTCTGGCAACTTGCAAAAACTGTTTTAGCAACAAGTAGCGACTGACCTTGCAAGGCATGCTGTTACAATGTTGACTGTGGCCAGATGGTATCACACAGAAAACTGCTAGCTTCAGCACGTTACATGCATGTGAAGCTTAAGTTTTGAAAGCTAGTTTATAAATGTATGCATAAAAGAGCATTGTACTCACTGTGTCTTTATACAACTGTTGTAAAAACAAAATGTGACGTTTTACAATGACAAACATTTCTAGATAAACTGGCAAAAGGAGAACCTATGGAAGCCTTCAGTTATTAAAAGGTGGTGATGAAAACAGCATTTCATACATTCAGGTGATTGAAAATTCGAAAACAAATACATCAGAATAATTATTTTACATTCTATTTCTGCCAGTGGAAATAACTCTTCGAAATCTTACACAATGAACCTTTAATTCCCATACTATTGATATTTTGAGGGTATGGCAACAGTGTCACTCCTAACTGCTACAGGCTGTAGAGGAGATTATCTGTTTTCAAAACACTGGACGATGAGGAACACAGATGGACTTCGGTAATGAACCAGGCTCTTCCACTTCAGTCATCTAATAGCTTCAGCATAAAATTGCATAACGGTGAAACTGAGACATTTGGTGCACACTGTCCTCTCATTACAGTGAGTAACAAACTGGATCTAAAAAAGAAGTGAACAATGTCACTTAAACAGACTCCATAACTCTGCAGCCGTGATTAGAAAACAAGAAACCAGCTGCTGCTAACTTTCACTCATCTCCTGTGTCAGCTCATTGCCCTGGCACTGCATAAATTACAGATTATTACTGCACAATATGAACAAAGAGGTAATTGCATGATCCACGGCTGAACAATTTGCCATTATACTCCGCGTCAAAGGCAGCACACTGGTTCAGATGCATTGCTTCAAGTGTGAGGTGTCTCTTGTTACACCCATAACAATCTCAGACAGCCCGTGTCTCTGGCATAGTAATGTCATGCCGGGTTGTGGCAAGGCTCTCCCATTGTTCTACACTTGATGTTTATAGCTTTGTGCCTGATATATGATAACCAATAAGTGAGAGGTTGTAATTACAAGGCCCACACTGCACCAGATTGCCTGATGAATGTGTGAAATAAAAGACGGGGGGTTCTTTGTGGAGGCTACTCATTACAAAGACCTACAGAGACTTGACATACGGCAGCTCTATGAGCGGGAGAATGTTAACAGGGGAAGAAATAAATAGCATATATCAATTTCCTCCACCAAATGGCAAAATAAATAGCACTGACCCCCTTAAAACAACCGTGGTGGAAGCCAGTGAGTGTCCAAAAGAAAACACAAAATACTTGCACATATACTCTTTCCCCAACTCTGCTCAGGTCAAGAAGAAATAACACAATTAGGTGAAATAAAAACACACCAAGAAAGCACAATAGTATCCTATTGTAGGACTCAGGACGCAGAGCCGTGGTGCGGTCAGACCTTATGTCTCCTGAACTAATCAGCAGCATGGTGCCATTGATTCTTTATGCATGTCGTCCCAGGAATGCAGGGACAAATCAAAAGCCTCCCACATTCAATGTACTCAACTGTTAATATTTGAATTAACCCAGTGAGGGAAGGGAGGGCCCAATGGTTTAAAGGAATAGTTTCAGACATATACTTATTTATGCTACAGCTGTGTGTGAGCTTAGCTGAGTAACAGGGACAAACAGCTGACTGTGACAGACTTGGCTTGAAACAGTGATATCTATGGATGATTAGAGAGCTTTTAGATTTTTAGTTATCTATGAATTGTACTATCGTTTCAAATTTCCTTAAAGAAATGTTTTGTGAATATTCAGTTGTTGGTGAGATAAAATGATCCAATACCACTGTCATAACGCTTGAGGCATTTTATGGACTGGAAACAGGAGGAAACAGGTAGTCTGAGCTTGTTATAAAAGTAGAAAATTGAACATTCTAAGCAGAGCTTGCACTCAGTACGCCACTGCAGTAATGGTGGCTTGCTTATTTCCTGTACTCTGCTAAATTTGTCTACAGCAGAGCACCCCAAACTCCAGAGATTTGAAGCTCCTGAAATGTCCACAGACATTTGGAATGGTGTGTGTGTGTGTGTGGGGGTTGGGGTTAAAAGGGCACCAGTGGGACAAGAACCACTAGTAAGGTTAAGGCAGGTATGTGCAAAGTGCCTGGCCCTGGGGACTGAATTTCATATTCATAGACAGATATGCATTTTCTATACACTGCTGAATATCATTTCCTCTAAGGACACCCTTTAGGACACTGACATGTAGGGGCAGTAGGGAACTTCATAACAGCACCAAAATGAAACAAAGTTTCAAGGGCATCATAAGCCATGGTACAGTTCTGTTTGGTACAGCACGGTACAGCTAGGAATGGTAAAGCCCTGGGTCAGGCTTGTGTATCGTCTGCAGCCATCGACTGCCGGATCTTGTTGCCAGCAAGATATGTAGCGTGGTATTGTACCAGTGTGCCGTCCTTCCGACAACGAATGACGACATCGAACGCAACACAACGGACAACAGAGGACGGGCGGGGTGGAGTGTGGGATGTGCCCAATGGCCGCATAGCACGATGTCCGGTACCGGTGCAACAACAAAGACATTGAACACAACACAACGGACAACAATGGAGGACTCCAGCAGCTCTTTTTTTTCTGCTCGGTTTGTGGCTGTTTGTCTCAACAAGACGTCAAGCTTTGTATGAGCTGACTGTCGTGGGACTAGCTCCAAAAATGCCAAACCGAATGGTTATATATGTAATGCATTAGATGCCACATGTGAATGGCAGCCATGAAAATAATTTACTTTTCCAATGGGTTTCCATTCAAATACCTCCAAGGTCCACCAGTGGACCCGGCCCACACTTTGGAGAACACCGGTCTATAGCATCTGTAAGGGTGTCCTTATAAAGGCTAAACTAAACTAACTGGCAGAAGACAGTGTCCTCAACCACAGCGATACAGTTATGGAGGCCACATCAACCTTCTTGTTGCCCTTGTTGCAAATATTTTTGGATGTTACACAAAATACTGTATGTTTTTGAGTAAATAAACCATGAGGGTCACTGCTTTTAGTTTGACCTCCACAGACACAGACTGAGGATCATTAACTATGATCCAAACTGCTTTGAGGGTCAAACTTTGATTTGCCGGCGCTTCCACCTTGAGAGGCTTTGTGACTTGGATGCTAATGTATCATGATATGTGCTTCATACCTTGGAGAAAGATCTCGCTCTGATAATGATATGAATCCTTAGAAGGACACACTCAACCTTCTCTGGGTCTTCTCCAATAAACCCTTGTCTTTGAAGTGCAGATTTAGAATGTTAGAGTGGAGGAATAGTCATAGAACGTCAGTCAAAGTGTTTCTATTTGATTCACCAAAAGCTCCATTGTTGGTGTACAATGAGATATCATCTCAGTGTCTGGAATGTATTCCCCCCCCCCACCTGATCAAGCTCAATTTGATGTTGAAGGGGATTTTCTTTTCCACCTGAAGCCAAATCTGATAAAGCTGCTCTCACAGCCTTTACTAGCTCAATTTGTCAGCTAGAAAGCATAAGACAAGGAGATTTCCTTTCATAAGGCAGGGGTAAATTTACGGACTGATGCAGTGCAAAGTGCAGTAGTTAAATACCAGTATTATTTTCACACTCCAATGGACAAGATCAAAATAAAGTGTGATGCAGCCATCTTAAAGTAAGAGTTCACTATTTGGAAACAAAAAATCTATTTCTTGATGAAAGTTTGACAAGGTGGTTGGTATTATTGTACTAAATGAGCGAGACGGCAGACGGTTAGTTAAGCTTAGGAGATGCACTGGAAACAAGAGGAAACAGTAATAGCCAAACTATTTTCTAAAACAGTTCTTATCTTATTTGTTGAATTCCTCTTGATAGTCATTAATATATTGAGTGGTTTGAATAAAAAAGAACTCAAATAAACACCTGCTACTGGGTAAATCTGAACAAAGTATTTGAAGAACCAAAGTCACAGGATAACACTTTTGTACTTACTGATGGAGGCAGCAGTATCATCAATCTCTGTGTGTCCTGATGTAAAATCACTGATTTTCCAGGCATGGACTTTGGTGCACAAGAGTTAGCAGTTTGTAAACTTCAGCTAGGAAAAGGCTGCCCATCTGCAAGAAGAAGAGGCAGTAAATATATTTTTTTAACATATCATACACTGAAGCATAAGTACATTTTATTAGGTGGCTAAATTCTGTTTGTTTTTGTGTCCCTGCTTGGAGCCATGTTACCGGCGAAAGCATGTGTCTGTACATGTCCAAGATAAGATAAGATAAGACACTATAAAGCCCTGTTTGGACGGGTTTTATATCATGAGCCGGGGTAAAGTAATTATTATGAGAGCTTCTCCGTGACTTTTACCTTGTGTAAAAGGGTCTGGAAAAAATATTACAGGTAATACTAATCCCGTGCTTGAAGAAGCATTCACTTAGAGTAAGAGTCACGGGACTTCTGATTGCTTTAGGTAAATACATCTGTTCCCAAATGGTGTGGTTATGCCGCATAATGCACATGACGACATGAGGTTACAGCGGTGCGTAAATCAATTTACTAATCCTAATTTTGGTAGTTGTCCTGAGATTTCGTATACCGTGCGACTCAGCCATTAATATTACAAATAACATAACCCTACCTCCCCATGTAAAACTAATCCTGTCCGAATTCAGCTAAAGATAGTCTTTTATTATTGAGTCACAATTGGGAAATCTACAGTATTGTAGCAGCAAAGACAGTCAGAGGAGAGGGTTGTAATAAACATGAATATATAGTTATGAATATATGATATAGATAAACATCAAATATTAATAGAATACCCAGAATATGTACAGCATGAGCTTAATATTAACAGTGCAAACATTGTACAGGCTGATTCTTGGAGATGGCGGCATGCTCAGTGGAGTCAGTACTGACAGTGTGTCATTACCTCATACAACAACATTTCAAACAATCCCTTTTTAAAAATGAGGCTTCTTTGGATGTGAGGTCACAGTGTCATTCTTACATCTGTGTTGTCAGCATCAGTCTAGATGTTACAAACACGTTCTGTGACAAGTGCCTTCAACAAGCAGAGTTTTAACTCTGGGGGGGCTAATAGAGACAGTATGCAGTTGACAGCCAATTCAGTCCTGCAGGGCGAGAGGCCAAAATCCTTGAGTTCCTCCCCTGTTTGAGAAAAGATCAAATGCTCTGTGCAACAGCTGCGGAGCTACAGACTCTCCTTATTCTGCCACTAGATGGAAACAATCGTCCTCTGCTCGGCACAATCAGTCTTCCATTCATTTGTTGCGTGTTATTTCAGATTCTGAGCACTGAATTGTCTTTTTTCATCATCGCAATGCAAATCCTCCTCCAGTGTTGATGAGGATTTTTCAAAGCATCACTGCTCAGCTGATCTACCCTGAGGCACCTGCCTCTGCTGACGTGCCGTTAGCAAGGCAGTGAAACCCCGACAAGCTGCAGCTGGATAATATTAATTTCATTTCCACTCAATAATTTGTGTTGATTGTGTAATTTGCTCCAGATGTTGTACCAGTGGTGTAAATTTATTGAGTAATGACATAGTCTACTCTAACCAATAACCAATGTAGAGATGGTTATACTTTATTCCATATACTATTTCTGTATTACTTTACCATTTCATTTTTAGAGAAAAGTTACAGACTAAAAAATTACATTAATGTGAATCATTTCTGACAGTATTTCCATTTGTTACAACTTTATACCCTGCTGTTCAGTTTACACATTGGGATGACGTTCTACATTGTATGTATTACTATTAAAAAGAAATACCCAACACTATGTAAATGTGGTTAATGCATTTATGCATCAGTATCCACTGATGTGTACAACAATGACAGTGGCCATTCGTGTGCACAGTGAGCACTAAAGCGCCTTTAAAGTGGCTCTGCTATTTTTGCCTCCCATAATACAGAAAAATCTGTCATACATAAATATGAACATTGAAAACCGAATCTCTCTGTGTTATTTATTTCCCCTAGTGTTTAAGTCACTTAATATTATGCATGTTTTTCATGTCATTTCGCATGTAACATGATTACTTACACTAATATGTAATATGTACTCCCTCCAGTAAATGTTCTTCTGTCACTGATGGATTTATTGTGGTTCCACTTTCGTTGCTTAGTGCATCTTAATCCACCGTCGAACTATCAAAAGGCTTTAAACAAACACAGGCTAATGAGCGTCATAATGACGTCATGAGATAATTAAAAGAAAAACGATACGCACGACAACGTTCAAAATACACATACCTCGCTGACTGCACAAAACTGAGGGAATAAGCCGACAGGAACAAAAATATCTTCCAACAAAAAATATTCTCAAAATTAACGAGCAATAAAAGATTCTTACAAACTGCTTCTTCTTCAGCCCCCATGCTGCTTGCTGCTTGTGCATCAACTTTAAGTGTCCCCCGCACAACACAATTAAGAGACACACACCCATATTCACAATCACAGAAACAAACAGAATGCCATGACAACATGAAAATTAACACATGTAAAATAGCATAACATTTATAATTAACATCAGCTAAACTGATATATAAGTAAAAAACACTGTATATTATCAGAGAGTTGGCATACTTTGAAGCTCCAGTTTGGTTTAAATGTCACCAACGATCAAAACTCTTTGTAATTAAAAACCTATTTTCATATATTTGTACTTTCTATGTACTACGTATAAAACATACTTAGTTTTAAAATGTGTTTTGTCATTCTATATCAATGAAAGAAAGATCTACAATATTAGTATAGTTAAAGGAAAACCAGTAGAATTATGCATGAAATTGTGATAGTGACGTGAAAGAATCTTTAAAATGTTCTTAATTTAATATTGTATTACTAATATAGTATACCTATTAGTAGTTAAAGTAAAAGTAAGTTAAAGTAAATCTGTAGGATTACGTGAGAAGAAGTAATACATATATATATATATATATATATATATATATATATATATATATATATACTTTACACAAGTGTATATGTATATGGAACAATTCCACCCCTGTTTATACTGTAAATATCAAGCCCATACTATATATATTCTGGTAACTGTCTACAATGTAATGTTCTATTGTAACTTTTTTATAGATATTGTTAATATCTTATTTATGATCTTTATCGTCTTTCCTGCAATGACAAGGTAAATTTGCCCACAATAAAGGAGTATCTTATCTTATCTCTTAGTAAGTGGCTTTATTTGACCAGTGAATTCCACTAAATTTACAGGACTTTTATCCTGTGGGTGACCCTGTCAATTGCATTCAGGCCTACAGTATTAGTAAGTATCAGTAAGAGTAAAGGTAGGATTGTGTATGAAATGTAAGTAAAAAGCAGTGACTGTTAGCTACTGTAAGTACAGTTGTACTTGATGTAAATTGCGTTGCTGCCACAGTGGCTGTGTCAGTGATATTCAGGGCAGAAATGTCAGAGGTATTTGACCGTCCTCCAGCATCTGTCTGATAATTTTCCTTGTGTGCGGCTCCGGTTGAAATGTGAGCGTCACGGAGCAGCCGCCGCCTCCTCCTCCTCCTCCTCCTCCTGCTTGACTGAAGTCCTTGTGAGCGGCTCTCAAACTTCAGTGTGCAGCCTGAAAGCGGAGGACGAAGAGTCAGAGCCAGCAGACACACGGACACAGACACTGAGACAAGCAGGCAGTCAGTTCGTCAGACGGACAGACGCAGAGACAGAGAGCCGCTGAAGGAGCTCTGTGACCGGGCTGCAGCCGCTCTGATAACCGTCGTACCCGCGGCGAGGATTTACTCTCCTTCTTTTTTTTGGTGACTTTTTTTCCTCCGTTGTTTGTCGAAGTTTCCGATAATAGTCATGGACTTTACTGTCGCCTCTCCGTGGGATTAACCGTCTCAGTTTAAGACTGAATTATTAAACAGTGTTTCGGTGTGTGTGTGTGAGAGAGAGAGAGAGCCAGAGTGTGTGCAGCTGTTATTTTTGGAGTGTTTTTCTGACGGACCGTAAAGGCAGCACTTGGACCTGCCCCTCGGCATGGGGAAATAGCGGGGATCTGAGACTGTAACCGACCCCGTGATTTTGACTTTTTCATGGTCGTCTTTTAAAGAAAGCGCTGGGCTTCTTCTCAAACATTGAGCATGGATGGTTGTCTGTTAAAGGTGTCTGTTTTCCTCTGGTGTCTGCTGGTGATTTCTGGCTCCAGCTTTGAGATTGGCTCCTATGACCTGGAGCGAGGCAGACCGGCCAAGTGTGAGCCCATTGTAATCCCCATGTGCCAGGGCATCGGCTACAACCTGACCCGGATGCCCAACTTCATGGACCATGATGACCAGAAGGAGGCTGCCATTAAGCTCAATGAGTTTGCCCCACTGGTGGCGTACGGCTGTGATGTGCACCTCCGCTTCTTCCTGTGCTCTCTCTACGCCCCCATGTGCACCGACAAAGTGTCAACCTCCATCCCGGCCTGCAGACCCATGTGCGAGCAGGCCAGGGAGAGGTGTGCACCCATCATGAAGAAGTTCAGCTACACCTGGCCTGACTCGCTTGACTGCTCCAAGCTGCCCACTAGAAATGACCCCAACGCTCTGTGCATGGAGGCCCCCGAGAACGAAACCAGGACGGAGGGCAAGAAAGGCGAGGGCATGCTTCCTGTGCCCCCTCGCCCGAGGCAGCCGAGCACCAGCAGCGGCCGCTCACCGGGCAGCATGGGCTCCTGCGAGAATCCAGACAAGTTCCAGTTTGTGGAGAAGAGCCAGTCTTGTGCACCACGCTGCTCCCCTGCTGTGGACGTTTACTGGTCCAGACAGGACAAGGACTTTGCCTTCATCTGGATGACCGTGTGGTCCATCCTCTGCTTTGTCTCCACTGCCTTCACTGTGCTGACCTTTCTCCTGGAGCCTCACCGCTTCCAGTACCCGGAGCGGCCCATCATCTTCCTCTCCATGTGCTACAACGTCTACTCTGTGGCCTTCATCATACGCTCGGTGGCCGGGGCTGAGAACATCGCCTGCGACCGTGAGCATGGTGAGCTGTACATCATCCAGGAGGGGCTGGAGTCTACTGGCTGCACCATCGTCTTCCTCATCCTCTACTACTTCGGTATGGCGTCGTCCATCTGGTGGGTCATCCTCACCCTCACCTGGTTCCTCGCTGCGGGGAAGAAATGGGGTCATGAGGCTATCGAAGCCCACAGCAACTACTTCCACATGGCTGCGTGGGGAATCCCTGCCTTAAAGACTATCATCATCCTCACAATGAGGAAGGTGGCAGGGGATGAGCTAACAGGACTGTGCTATGTCGGGAGTATGGATTCTGGGGCCCTCACTGGCTTCGTCCTCATCCCTCTCTCCTGCTATCTGGTCATCGGCACCTCCTTCATCCTCACGGGCTTTGTGGCGCTCTTCCACATCCGCAAGGTGATGAAGACCGAGGGCACCAACACGGAGAAGCTAGAGAAGCTCATGGTGAAAATCGGCATCTACTCCATCCTCTACACTGTGCCCGCCACCTGCGTCATCGTCTGCTACTTCTACGAGCGTCTCAACATGGACTACTGGAAGCTGAGGGGGCTGCAGATGAAGTGCGGCTCATTCAGCGGTCACAGCGGCGACTGCTCGCTGCAGGAGTCCGTGCCCACCGTGGCTGTGTTCATGCTGAAGATCTTCATGTCGCTGGTGGTCGGCATCACCAGCGGCGTGTGGGTGTGGAGCTCAAAGACCTTGCAGACCTGGCAGGGCCTGTGCAGCAGGAAGCTGACGGACAGGACTAGTAGTAGGAAGCCGTGCAGCGGCGTGAGCTGCGGTAGCACACACTGCCACTACAAATCTCCTGCTGTGGTTCTGCACATGGCCAAGACTGACCTGCACTCCGACAACCCCACACACGTCTGAGAGGCAGCACACACACACACACACACACACACACACACACTATCTGAAAGCACATACACTCATAGACACACACACATAGATAATGCCCTGTGTAAGGAGCTGCTAAAGACTTTATAAGAAGAGTGGATGAATTGAACAGTCGCTTACTGTTCTGCTGCTGCCAAGGGACACACAGGTACAGGCATCACTATGGGAAGTTCGTTCTAAACAGCATTGAAAAGCATAAAGGGAAATGTTCAGTATTGTTATACACATTATTGTTCCTGTTCATACTGTTCCGTACAGTCGACATGCCCAATGTTGCAAAGCCAGAAAAAAGAAAAGAGAAAAAAAAGACTGTTATAGGAGGCATCTTTGAAAATATTAGCATATCCTCCTTCCAGAAAGTGGCATGCTAAACTGTATAAATCTGTATAAATGTTTTATTTATTGTAAATATATTTAATTTAAAATCCCCCTCTTGTGTCTTATCGGAGTTGTTTAGATACAGTTATTAAAGGTCAAGGGAAATTAAGTGCCTTTTATAAGAACTCTGGTTATGGCCTTTTTTGGAGGATGAAATAAATTTGTGGAGTTCATGTTCAACTGTCTCTCTGCCTGGTGTTATTTTGTGGTCAACGTGAAAATTTACCATTTCAACCGTCTCGACCGGTCGGAGACCTAATAGTTGCAAACGATTGCTCATTCCAGCCTTTTCCTGCCCAATTTTCTTGCCATTCTTCTTCTTCTAGTGTATGTGTGTGAGTGTGTGTGTGTATCAGAGTCTTCCACCAAATGTGTTTTCATCCAAGTGCATGCCACACATCCCAGAGGCATCCACAATAATAATCCTCAAAGAGAATCACTGATGAATAGAGTGACAAACCATGGCAAGTGATCATGTTTGCATCATGCTCTCCAAATTGGCAGAGGCAGCTTGCAGAGGAATATATTTAATTAATGGCTGTTTTAATCCTTGCACAGATTCACTGCTGTTGCCCTCTCGCTGCTCCATTTGATCCTCGAGCAAACACTCATCACTTTGATCCGAGACGACAAAGCTGAAGTGGATTTCAGCCACGTTGCACGGTTTCACTGACAGATTTGAGTTCAGCACAGGCACTCAAAATTGCGGTCGTTCATTGAGTCGATGGATTATCAACCTGATATCAAAGTTTCTATGTGGTTTGTAGCATTTGGAGGCCGAGGTTTTTTTTTTTATTCTTTTTACATAAATCAAGGGGATGCCTGGACACAAAAGATCCAGATTTCCGTTTTTTAGTTTGAATTTGATACGCTTAAGGCATTTTGTTTGGCCGTGGACACAATGCAGCCAATAAATCCTTCACAAACCACCACGAGGTACAAATAATTACAGGCTGTTTCACAGAAAAACTATGCATAACATTATTTTTATTAAGTAAATACTCTAAATTGGTTCTTGCAGCTAACTTTTCTGTAGTAAAGTTGGTTTTTACTGTGCACGAGAGCCACCACGTTCTCAGATGGTCCATAAAAGAGTGAAAATAAATAGCTTTTACATCACATGACTTGTAACATTTTCAGCGGTAATGTAAATTGAAGCCACACACACACACACACACACACACACAGAAAGTCATTCCCTGGCAAACACACTAGAAATGACTGTGTTTGACAGTGGGATAATTGACTGTTTGTTATGAGTGTGCGTAACTGTGCGCCGTGTCACCAGCAGCAACACCAGCACAAGGGAGCGTGATAGTATGGAAAGACTGCGATGACCAGGAGTCTGTTTACATTACATTAGAGGAAGCTCAGCTCCAGTGTGAAGCAGGCGTGTGCTAACTGACATCTCCAGAGGTCTGGAGCTGTTTTGTTTTCATTTTTCCACCATTTGCATTCCTCCAGTGAAAGTAAGATTCATGCGCTGCAGCTTGTTCCATGTTAGTGTTCATTTACCAAACAAATCAAAGGTGTGTCGCCTCTCTGTAGTAAATGAACCACGTTTCCACCCGTCGCGTGGATCCGTGCGACGCCTAAGTTAACTTAAATGACGTATTTCTTCCTCCTGCAGAACAAGATGTGGGTTAACTATCAACATCCTCCCCCCGCTTTTGTTTTCATTACTCAGCCATTGTAGACGCTGTCCATGGCTTGGCAGGCGAGAAGCTGCCTGTCCTGGACTTCAACACAGTGTAGATCACGTTTAACTATTAAGAAGGCCTGTTTTTCTTGGAGCACGATCTCAGCCGGAGACTCGACTGGTGGTGTTTCAGCCACATGTTCCAGTTCATGGGTGCCTGAGCGGGGGGCGCGTGCTTCCTCCCCAGTTTACACTCCAGTGACACGACCCAGAGAGGCCTAGCACTTGCTGTGTGAGACACAAACCAGCGTGTTCCACCTGCACTGATTAGATAGGAAGGAAAGGGTTAGGGACATTATGGTGTCACCGAGGGCAAGTTAGTCTTCATTTAGCAATCCTTTTGTTTTTACCTCTGAACCCCCTCTGAGCATTCTGTTTGCTTTTAATAGCTTAATATGACTAACTGTTTGTTTGTTTGTTTGTTTTTTAAAAAAGGGGCAACACGACTGACTTGAAACAATGCTCTTTTTCCTTTTCTACAAATATGAATTCTGTCACTACATTTCCAGGTCACTGGTGGCTATTTTTAGCTTCGCTCTCACAGAGGAAAGGAATCACACTGCACCGAGCTTCAGATAGAGAGGCAAGGAAGAATGGCTCAGTCCAAAAACAGAGTTTGTTTGAGCTGTGGTTCATTTTGGCGCCAGAGATGTGGCTGCCGGGAACACCTTCCTTATAAGCACACCCCACAAGTACACACACACACACACACACACACACTCTGGTACAGCTTACTTAATGAGGACACATTTGGACATTCTGCATTCCCTAGTAACTTACCCTAAACTTAACCATCGCAACTACATGCCTGACCACAACCCTTGACCCATAGAGAGGTGGGACACTTTTCCAAACTGTCCTCGCTTCCTATGTTGTTGTTTTGTTTGTTTTAAGGGTCAGGGTTATGGGCCGTACTCTGTACACACACAATCATATTTATAAACCCTAAACCCTAAACCCTCACCTAACCTAAACCAAATATAACCCTCTATATTAAAGGGATATAGAGCCTAAAACTTAAAACATGTCTTCTTAAAATAAAACATGATGTGTAACATTATGTCCCCATAATGTGACTGCATAAAAAGCTAAGTTCCCCACAGCATGAGTAATACCTGACCACCACATACACACACACACACCTGAGGTGTGCAGTGCTGCTGCCAGCCAATCGAACCCAGCACACTTTTCCAGTAACGTCCCATCTCAGGAGTGAGCGTGCGTTCAGTCTCATTCAGAAGATTTGGCCGCGTCTCCTCGCTGTTTTCCTTCTCCTCTGGCTCAGGAGGTTAAAAGTGTCAACGTCAGTCGCACTGTGCAGCGAGTTTGTCTGTCGGGCCAAAAGTGAGAGGCTACTCCCAGAAAAGGCAACATTTCTCCTCACAACACTCTCAGGAATATTTCATTGTGAGCCTATAACGCCGTGTGTTTGTTGACTCTACAGCAACACGGAACATGTCTGTTTACACAGGATTGGGGGAATTTGTTTAGTTTTTTAAGGCATATGAATACCTCTGTGTTTTTCCCGCTTTACACGCGGGCGCCCGTGTTTTTGTCTACTGAGGAGAAACCCCTCCATCTGGTCATGAGTCTGATTAAAGGCAATCATTATGGCATCAATGTGCCTCCCCCGTAGACTTTAACCCCCTGCCCACTCCTGAGGGGAAAAGGGAGAAAATAAAGCATCCTTCATTACACTGCCCTCCCTTCTCCTGCAGTCCCTCTCCCCACCCCCTTGAGCACTATCCCTTTCCTGTGCTGTTTTGATGTGTAAATGAGCGCATTGAAAACCTGCAGGCCCCCAAAGAGATGCTTTCCATGAAAATGCAGCAGTCAGAGAGCACCGGAGTTCAGACTGCTCAGCACTCCTCGCAACCAGACTCCATTCAGACAACAGAGTGCACCGCTATACTGCTGCTGCTGTTAGAACCGGACACAAACGCGTGTAAAATCACACACACACACAGAAAACACGCTGACCCATGTCACCACATTAACATTTTACACTGTAAACTCACACAAATCAGCACTGGAGGTTAAAACTAAGTCAAATGTGGCTTCATGTTGATATTTTTTTAGTCCAAAAGACAGAGGATAGAGGAAATAGTGTCAAGTGGCTGAATTTTTTTTTTCTGCAGCATTTATCACATCAGGGAAGTGAAAGCTCACACACTCACTGGCTGAGACGGGAGCATGATGAGGGCGAGGGACTCAGGCTTCACATGCATACGACTCACTCATTTATTTATTTAACATATGCTCATTCGTGTTGGACACACAGTCAGCTTTTGTTCGCGCACAGAAAACAGACAGAAAGACGTGAAGCCTCAGTGACTGACAGATTTATGACTTGGTCAGTGGTGATGTATTGCAGTGGAAATACTGTAAGTTTTGTACCTGATGTGAGCTGAAGGACAGACGTCCTCAGATGTCCAGATGTCGTCCTTTCATCGCCATCCAAAAAGGTAGAGACGTGAGCCGAGAGGAATGTCCCTTTTAAAATAAACGAGGAGGATGAATATGAATCCGCTCCAAAACTGACTCAGATCAATATGTAAATGTCAGTGAACAAAACAGAGTGCATGTTGTATGTTGTTTTCACACAAACAAGTGTTTAATCATCGCTTCAATCATTTAAATGATTCCATTATTTCCTCTCAGCCAAAGAGATTGTGTTTTTGTGTTTGTTTGTCTGTGTGTGTGTGAGCAGCAAAGTAAAGGATGGATTTGGCTGAAACTTTGTGCCGTTTATGTCTTTGTTTGTGGCCCAAGTTAGTTCACTGCCTGTTCACTGTTGACCTTGTGAGAAACTTTACATTTTCCTCTGTTATAAGCAGAGCCAGCTTGTTGCATTAGTCAAGATCCAAGTAACACATTTATGATTAGAGGGGCAGGATCAGCTCCAATTAAAAGATCGAAGGAACAAACACATTCCCAGTGACATTATCGGGATGATGCATGAAAAAGAAAAGCTCACGGATCACACTTCCATGTGCAAATTGGCAAAACATAGCAACACTGACACGTTATACTTGGAGCTGTTTCAAAGTGGCAACGCTTACACTTAAAAACATAAGCTTTGTGATGGATTTCAGTGAATGTCATGAAAAGCACTTTAGTGACCCACTCTTAGTTTGGGTTCATAGGGACACGTACACAGATTACATCTAGATCTCCTTGCGCTACGAAGATTAAATGCACTTACTTTCAGAGTTACTTTGGTTAAATGCAGTGAAGTCAAAGATGTTCTAGGTGCAAACAGGTCAGGTCGAAGGAAAGCAGGAGCTGTGGCACGACACAAAGTGGCAGCAACGTCTAAACACAGTTCAAGTCATGTTATGAAACACTGCAGAGGGAGAGAAGTTTCAAGACAAAGTTTCCAGCTTTTTTTTTTTTTTCATGTGAGTCTCTATGTGTTCTTTCATGTGCTTTGATCAACAAGCTGAAGCTTTCTCGTCCCTCTGTACTCATTCCTGTGCTCTGTCTGCCTGTGGCTGAAGTGAGAGATGAATCAGTGAACAGAGGGAGGTTCCGCCACTCGCTCACGCTCTCTGAAGCCAACAGCATTGCTGTGATCACAGTTAATCTCTTTTGCCACTCTGCTGCCATCTCTTCAAATGCATTCATCTTATTTCCAATCGTGTTCACTGCCTCCTCTTCCTTTCTAATTAGGCACCATCAAGATTTCAGAAGTCACCCTTTGGTGTTTTGCAGGAGGCGAGATGGCTCTTTGAGCCAGAGGGTCAGCGATGGCAAGTATTTGTTTGAGGGTTAAATCACAGCACGCCTTTCATCATTTTGTTATGATGCACGATCAGAGGCTCGGGGATTATGTAGGTCAGACGTTGGAGAGTGAGAGCGCCCCTTTTGTAGCTGCCATTTTTATTCAGTTGCTAGGCAGCACCCGCTCTAATCTCTTGTACCAAAGAGTCTCTCCCCGGAGAAAAAAGAGAGGGAGCAGGAGTTACAAAGGATGGGGAACAGCATCAACAAAGAGCACAAACTCAAGCAAGGGTTGCTTTTAGAAACACTTTAAAGGAGAGTGAGTGTGGAAGGACAGGATGTGGGAGTCTAAAGTTCAGCCCTGAAACCTGTTCAGACCCTCCTGGACATCTTTAAAAGCCTTGTGCCACTGATTGAATAATGAAATGATGATTAAATCAATCACACAGTTCCAGCAGCAGTAAGGTAGATTCAATTAATTGCTGGGAAACGTGAATTTTTGGCGTGAGAGTATGGGAGCTGAGCATCTTTCAGCACGTGAGTCTAGCTTTTCAAAGCAAGCAGAAATGCCCCAGTGGGACGATTAAAGTCAGGTAGGTGATGTGAGTCACAGTTTTGGCACAAATTGTCTGTCAGCTGGTACCGTAGTGGATCAGAACCACTCAGATCCTTGGCTCACTTGTCTGGCAAAGTGTGTCTGCTGTCACACTGTCACTGCACCCCACACACACACACACACCCCAGCCCAAATGTGCTCATGTCACGCTTCGCCATCAAAGGCTCACCCCACGGCACAGAGCTGATGCACAGAGATCCCCTCCCCTCCTCCCACCCCGGGCTCAGTGTAAGGATCTGCTATTCTCCACTGCATTTCACCGTCTTTGAGTTTGGAGTTTTGAAGTTTGTTATTGTCTGTGCTTTTTTTTTTTGTCTTTCTCTTTCTTCTGCCTCTCATTCACACTTGGTTGTGTTTCATATTGACTGTTTTTCCACTCTGGCACTGTTGGCTCTGGAGCAGCCATGCAATCACTTTTAGCCTGATGTACCTGATTTCAATAATTCAGCATTTTGCAAAGACAGAGGAAGCCAGCAAAGGTGTCAGGGAAGAAATTAATCTTATTTTGTCAAATGTTTTGGCTTAGGGCCAACTGTATTATGACATTGGAAGGAATTTGATCTGCAAACGTGAATAAAAATCCACAACAAAGCTTACGCAGAACCACACTGAACCAGGAACTGAAAACATGAGAACATCGCTGTGCGTCCAAAGATGCTAAACTATTCCTGGGACATATGGTCTCAAACAGAGCAGTGATTTCACTGAGCCTTTCTGAAGGTATAAAAGCCCTTTGTGAGGCAGCTCCACGGTTTGCATGGCTGCTGTAATTGTCTAATTAAGGGAGAACTGTGAGTGTGTGTGGCGTTTGGGGTGAGTGGTGTGTGTGTAGGGGGACCCATCATAACATCACCCGAGGAAACCATTTTTCAGCCCTGGTTTCTGCTCTTGCGCTTCTCCAAAATGAACCTGTTCATTAAGTGGCGTTTTGTACATTTTGTCGGCGACGTTGTCCAGGGTTGTTTGTGCTTTGAGGACGAGATGGGACAAAAAAATTAAATTAGACATTTCATGGCAGTTCAAACACATTCAACTAAAAAAAAAGAAATTAAGCCCCCTTTTTTTGGCCAGGACTGTTGACTCAGGCTGATCACTGTACATTAGCCAGTCTGTAGTAAAGGAAACCAGCTGGGGCCACACTCACTCCAACACTGGACCTTTTGTCAAGGTCTCAGCCCCCTACAAGTAAAATAAAAACCTTGTTGCATGAGAGATACTCTTTGTGCAGAGGCAGACATTGTTCCTATTGTGGCGTGTCAAAGCTGACATGCCAGGTCCAACACAGTGCTGAATAAACTGTGGTTTGTGTACATACTGTAACTGTAGGCTGTGGAAAAGGAGCGAGGCAGCGCGGTCTGTGATGATCTTGGCGGCCGGCGAGGATTTGGCATGCGGAGCCAGCGCTGGAGCAGCAGTACCACATGCGGCCTTTTCCCTCAGGATAATAAGTGCTTGTGAAGCAGAGAGGGAGAAAACCTGCAAGGATCAGCCTTCCTGTTCACACCCCATCATGCATGAGCTGGCAGGATCTTAGTGTTGTTCTGGTCTTGAGACATTTCCTGTGCGTGTTTTTTGGGTTGCATCTGGGCTTGTTTACAACTCAGGGTAGAGCCTCATTAAGTGGAGCATGGTTATAGGCTAATGACGGGGGCCCACTCAAGTGCCTATGAGTGGGGCCAGACTGTAGCCCCAAACCAGAACCCAACTTGGCCAGGTGTTCATGACACAATTTACAATAAAAACATCCTCACACAAACATCACATGTGATTGTTTAGCTCCTCTTAGTTCCTCAGGATGTAAAATATCTTCATTTATTTTATCATTATTTCGCAGCACAGCTCTACAGTTTCTCAAATAGTGCTTATCGGCACATTTAATGTGTTGGTAAAAATTCAAAATGATGAGGGAAAAAAAAAATGAAGGATTCATAATGAATCTATTCAGAGCAACAACCAGTGTCCTGGATCGTTTTTAAAAACAAATAACAGAGCTCTCTGTCGCAGAGGAATAAGATATGTCAGTGTTTTGTCTTTTGATGAAAAAAAAGCAATATCAGTGATCACAGCTGTATCCTTTCTAATGAACGTCTTTGCACACAGTGTGCAAAGTCTCCACAGACACCTCTGCTGCTTCAGCCAGAGACGGTGGCCTTGATTCATCCTCTCTGGTCATGCACACTCAAAGAGCCCCTTTTCCCCTCATTCATCTTTCTGTGCACACAAAGCATACAGGACCCTCACGGCTCAAAGAACCGTCTCTCAGCAGCAGCAGCAGCTTCATGAATTCCTCCACAGCTTCCGTGTGAAGTGTCCTGCGAAGACTAAAGCTGTGCAGCAGAGGACAAAGCAGAGAGGGATTAGAGTCGTCCCCCCCACCCCAACCAACCCTTCTCTGCTCATGCACACTCGCACTGTGTAACACTCAACATAATCAAACATTCACCCAGTGTGACACACAACACAACCAAACACTCTTCTGGGGCCGTGCTACTAAAACAAACTCCAGCGCTGGGAGCCCCGGCACAGGGGAGAGTGGCGGAGGAGCTGAGAAGCCGGATGCGAGGAAGGCCAAGAACTGGTGGTGTTTATGCTGCACAGCCAGAGAGTGGGAAACGCATGGAACACGATCTCCATGTTTTCCTTACCCCGGCTAATCTGACAAAACTACAGAGGGAGCAGATTCTCTTACAGACAAAGCTGCCACTTAGATATTTATCCTCACTAAGACAAACATCTGGCCCCAGTGGGCTCCTTTCATAGAGTGATATGAGTGGGTGTGATACTCGGCTACATTTATCTGGGTGTGAAGTTTTAATTAAAAGTGAAAGCGATGCCCGACAGCTAACCCCCCCTCCTTCAGCTTTTTGTCTATCCCCAGAGCTTCATCTGAACGTGGAGTGAAGTGGGGAAAGGATAACTAGTGATGAAGAGGCAAACGACAGTGCGGCAGGCGGGGGAGAAAACTGGACAAATAAATGCAGACACAGAAGGAGAAGAGTAATCTATCTAGTGAGGAGGTGCTCGGGGTGTGAACGCCTTCCTCTTATTGCTGTTTGTTTTCAGTTGCAGTCACATGGAACAGCCTGGATTACAGACAAAGTGCATGTTGCCCCCCACACACAGAGGAGGGCGTATTGCTTACAGAAAAATCTGCTTACTCTCCAGAGTCTGGTTTTCCAGGAGCACCCTTGCATGGAAGACCGTCAGCTGGCTCAGAGCAGACAGGAAGGAACCAGGGCTCACTTTAGGGCATTCATTTGTCCTGTTTTGTGGTTTTCGACCGTTTTTTGGGGGTTGTTTAATGTCTTTATCACAAAGATGCATTTGTGCAGTGGTTTTTACAAGTAACACCGAGGTCATGCTGTGTTTACCAGTCACCTCCGGTTACAAAGTGCCAGGGCTTCATTTATGAGATGGCGCATGGATTCTTTCATCACTTTCAACTAAGAGAAAAAAAAGAAAAGCAGCTCATTGTACTCACACTGTGTTTAAAACAGCACACATAATAAAGTCAAACCTCCCATCAATCACTTCTAATTACCTTTAAGAGGCAGAAACAAGTGTGTGAATGAGCGTCAATATGTGCACTTGATAAAGGTTCCAGGTGACTTTAAATTAGTTTGTGATTTTTACACACAGCAGTTCATTTTGTTAATTTCACTTTAAAAGAAAAATGGCAAATGTAGGCCATTTGACAGAGGTCAGATTCACTGTGGGCCTGTTTGTATTAGTCAGACTATAACAAATGATAAGACTGAGACTTTTTCTTTTATGGCATTGGCTTTGTTTTGGTTTTGTATAAACAGTGTATATTTAATCACCCACACGTCATCTTTTATGCATCACATTAAGTATTTGCTGTTGCTTTGTGCAGATTTATTTTGTGGAAGGTAGATCTGAAAGTAAATACTTGCTCCACGTGTCACTGACACTGACTTAAAGCTGCCGTGTCTAACTTTAAGGCAGTTTCAGAAATGATGTCACATTATTTGTATGCTGCGTGTCAGCAGCGGCAGAGGTTGTTTTTTTTTAGCAGTATAATTCACTTCTGGAACTGTTTGTGGGCTCATCAGTCATACTCCAACCTATTAGGAGAATAATATATTTATTTTATTTTATTTAACCTTTATTTAACCAGATAAAAGGGTGACCTGGCCGTCACAGTGAATAAAAACAGGGAGATAACAGTTACAAAACAAACACTGAAATATACAAGTGCAAGTAAATAGACGGCGTTGTGCTTGCTGTAACAATTTAAGAACACGGGCACTGTTCACTGGATTCCCGTTGTATATAAACAGTGAGCTGCTGCCGCCAAAACAAATCACTTCCTGTGTGCACAAGATCTAAACACTGCTGAACCGAGACAGCTGATAGGCTGAACCCGCTTTGTGTGAACTCATTTGATGTGATAGTCTTTTGTTTATATTTAAAAGCTACACAGTTGCATGTCACAAGTGTCATCCCACCTGATGACATGTCAGGCTCTTTGTCATAGAGACAGTGTGTCCTAAGATGTGTTACAACTGAGCACGGTAACACTCTCACTGTCTCACTGACGCCAGAGTTCTACCCTCCTCTGGCGTCAGTGGGAGCCAGGAAAGGTGGCATAAAGCCTGGCCTCTGAGTGCTCCAGACTCCCTGGGTCTTGGGGAAACCAGAAGGCATGATCCAGTCTGTGGAGGCCATCCTTGAAGCATACACACCTGGGCTGAACTTGTACACTTGAACGGAAAACCCGCCTACTTTGGGGACAAGGGAGAATTATTCTCATTTCAAAACTGAGAGTGGCTCAAAGAAAAGCGTCTCTCTGTCTCTTGCTTTGTGCTGTGCAGAGTTCCCTCATGGCTGATTGGAGTTCACCCAGTGTGTGTGTGTGTGTGTGTGTGTGTGTGTGTGTGTGTGTGTGTGTCTCCTGGCTCCTGTCTGCCATCCGTCTGCCTCCCCTGGATTGGACTCCTGTCGCCTTCACAGTGAAGGGCCACTCAACCTGGGTGGATATTCTTTCCCCCACATCTGCTATGAATTTAGCGGAGCCAGGCCATTCAAAGGCTCCTTTATGGAGAGAGCTGTGACTGCGCGCTATTAAGACACACATGCACGTTTGCACACCTTGGCACACATGCACAGAAAAGTTTGTATTCATGCACACGTTTACACTCGTGCCTGGGTTTAAATAAATATGCACTTTTATAACAGTGTGCTGTCTTTGTCTTTGCCTCATAATTAGACACACACACACACAAACAAACATAATGAACTTAAACGTCCCCAGAATATACAAAGATCTGACCTTAAGTCAGACCCAACAGCTGCAAACTCTTCTTATTGCTGTTTAAGTGAATTACCCGTGCATGGCAGAGTGGCGCGCGGGTGTTTTTTTGGGCCATTACACACTTTAATCTGTTTACTGCCGACATGCCTCTCACCGGGCACACGCACACCCCAGAGAAACATGAGCTGTGACAGCAGCGGGGATCAGTGTTCACAAAAGCAGGTCTGCTGGAGAGTCATACTCTGTGAACACTCCGTATCAAACGCATATTCAAAGCAGTTGTTTGACATTTTAGAAGCTCATTTGAAAACATGCAGATTTGCGGATGAGGCAAATTGGACACGAGTGTGAGAGCGGATGGTTGTTTGTCTCTATATGTGGCCCTGTGAGGTCAGCTGGGATTGGCACCGGCGACCCTCGTGTGGACGATAAAGTGGTAGATGATGAATGAATGAATGAATCAATGCTTAGCTAAGCCTGGCTCGTTCTGATCCAGTTTGACCACAAACATGGTGTTATATTTGTTTTGATCCTTTAATGCCGTGCACAAACTAAAAACACATAAACCTCATGAAACCATGGTTTTCACAGTAAGAGTGGCCTTGATTTAATTCCCAATTTGGCCAGGAGCCTGTGGAGTTTGTATGTTTGATGGATGGATGGATGGATGGATGGCTCTATTGAGAGGTGAATGAAAACAACTGTAGCTCAGTAGTTAACATCTTACACTGTAGGATACAAGAAAAAAGAGAATATATTCTCTTTTAACTCAAGCAAGCAAGAATAATGAAAAAAAAACAATCTATCATTCACATTTTCTGCTAGTGTGAGTCAGAGTCAGAGGGTTTAAGATCCAGTGTGTGACATTTAAATTCATGTTCCAGAAAGACGGCTGTTCATGTCTGTTTGCATAAGCCTCGGCCTCAAACTGAAATTTCCATTTCCTTGATTGAATTTCATGAAATTGCCGTTCCCGCCATGAAACCTTCCCCAACATGAAATGCTTTCACCTGAAAAGTGCCGCTCTGTCTGTGTCAGGTGCACGATGCATCCATGGATGTTTAAGAAATCTCCCACTGCTCAAAACAGTCGGACCGAGTTAATTGGCTTTTTTTCATCCGCCGCTAGAAGCTCAGTAAGGAATCCAAAGATACTCTGTATTTTAAGCCTGTTGAACATGTGGGGATCACTGCCTTGACTGAACAGTAAAAATTAAGCCTCAGTATGATTCATGAAAGGCTTCGGCCCAATTATAACGTCTACGAGTTGGACCGCCTTTCATCTTCCCTGTAACGTGCTCATCCAATTGTTACTGCTGCCGTATCACGATCCACGAGTTCAAAGAAACCCCTGCCTGTCTGAGGTTCTTCTCTCTGGTTGTTTTCATGTGACATTAAAATAGTATTATATATAAACTGGTCGACAAGAAGAGGCACTTTTCCTTTCCTTTGGGATGAGGGCGTAGCGCTCCCGGGAGAACAGTCGTCCTCTGAACTGCTTGGCTTCTGTACTCCCTCACTTTTTCTGCCCTTTTACTGTGGTTATATCATCAAAGGCAGAGGACGCACCTCAGTGGAGAGAAGCCTCTGTTTTGTGAATAATGCATTAACAGTCATTTGTACTTGCACTTAAAGCAGAGGGGAGAGGAATTTAGGGCACGTTCGCATACGATAAGTTGGTTTTGGCACTCGATTGTCAGGTCACCTTTATGCTCTGTGAGCGATTATGTTACTTCACTCCTTTCTCCACTCAACTGCTTCTATCTCCCCTGTCCTCATTTCCTCTGTGTGCACTCCTGCAGCTGCCAGCACTGACTCAACTCCCATCATGCACCACAGCGTCGGCTCCTGTGTGACACGGCGTCACCTGGACGTTTGTTTTTAAAGGTGATCGTGACACAAATCCGAGGTTTTATCTCATTCAGAATGAAACAGGAAGCCACAGGTCAGCTTACTTTTCATTTTGGAACTGTTACTATTAAATAACGTTGCATAAAAAAATACGTATTATGTTCACATTATATAAAGTGGTTCTTGTAAATATTCATTTTCAGCAGTCAAAACCACCAACACCAACCGAATTAGGCAAAGGGAAGAAGGGTATTTATTCATTCATTCATTTATGCATTCATTCAAAGAGAGAGGGTACCTCATGATACAATACATGATACATGGTCCACGATACCAATAATATCATGATACAATGATTCTGTGATAATCAATATATTGTTATTGCATGTGGAAGGACGACGATATATCACCAACTAGGATATTTTCACCCACTCCTAAGTGTATTCACACAGCTCATCATGTCGGGTAGAATAAGTGTGGGAAACACTCTTGCTCTCTCCCTCTCTGCCAAATGCCCTCTGTGCTGACTTGGACCTGAGGTAAATATTTGCAGGGTGGGTTGTTCTGCTCGTACACACACTGGGCAGATGACTCCCGCTGTCGGGGTTCAAAGTTTAGTCTGCACATGGCCAGAGTTTGCACCTGCTGCTGCTGCTGCTGCTGCATAAAACCAAGGCAAAAAATCTAAAAACTCCAGTGGAAGCTGATGCATCGAGACACGTTAGCTGAAGTACACGTGTCCCGAGCTGACCTGTTGTTCAGTCACTTGTCTTGTCAAACCACACCCCACTGACATCACAAATAAAACACATACAAAGTGAATCATTTACCATTTGTGACCCACTGTTGAGAAGAAAGTGCAGGTTCTTCTGTTAAAGCATTGTAGTATTGATGGTTTTTAGGTGAGCCGGCACACGATGTTTAACAGGGATTAGTTTAACCATGGATGTTTGACAAAGGGAGGACACACTGGCTGCTGACCGGATACTCACAGTGAACTCTCTCCAACTCACTCAACCCACAATAACGACAACAGGCCACACCCTACGGAAGAAAAACATGCTATAGATTGTACTAAATCTACTCCAGTCAAAATGAAATGAATTGTTTCCACATTACACACCACCATATACTGGAAAGCGATAAATCACCTCACAGTCATATGACTAACTGCATTAAAGTGGCTATAATTGATTTAGTCTGACAGTGGAGACCAAAAACAAAGTTTGAACATGAAAGTAAACCAAATGATGAATGCTGGACTTCGTCATGTGACTAGAAACAACTCCAAATGACTGGTAATGTTGATAAATGATACCTTTTCCATTGACTTGGGAATATTTTCTATATATAATGGCTCAAATATGAACTTGTATTACCGTAAAACGTCAGATAGATAGATAGATAGATAGATAGATAGATAGATAGATAGATAGATAGATAGATAGATAGATAGATAGATAGATAGATAGATAGATAGATAGATAGATATAGATAGATAGATAGATAGATAGATAGATAGATAGATAGATAGATAGATAGATAGATAGATAGATAGATAGATAGATAGATATAGATAGATAGATAGATAGATAGATAGATAGATAGATAGATAGATAGATAGATAGATAGATAGATAGATAGATAGATAGATAGATAGACAGATAGATAGATTGATAGATAGACAGATAGATATAGATAGATAGATAGATAGACAGATAGATAGATAGATAGATAGATAGATAGATAGATAGATAGATAGATAGATAGATAGATAGATAGATAGATAGATCATGAAGTCATTTGTTCCTTTGACCTCAGCAGGGAGTCAGAGGTTGGTGATGAATGTGTGTCTCAGCTGTTTCAAAGCGTAGGATTCACCGCATGAGTCATAAACAATCTTCACATGTTTCCTGAGTTCGGAAAGAAGCACCAAACATCTCAAAGTTAATGTGGCCTTATCATGGCTCAGCTATCTCAACTCATTCTTTCAAGCTCAAGAGACCAGTCCTCCACAGAGCCACACGATCTACGTCATGATCAGAGTTCATCCGGAGTTCATTCAAATCACACATAGATCACTTCAGTGCGTGATGGTGTTCAGTTTGGGGTTTGGCTGCAAATTCACAAAACCATCAGCCAACCAAGGAGCGGGAATACTGAATATCATCAAAACCAAACGGAAATCTCTCCAACAGCTCCAATAATTGACCAAAAACACAATGATACAGTTTGGTAAAGTGTGATTCAAAATGCAGCGAACGAGAACAAACAAAGTGGAAGATCATTTCCCATTTATTGAACTGTCACTAATGACATGCTGTGTTTGCACTGGCTTTTCTCGTGTGTGACCTTTACTCTGATCCGTCTTGGCCTCGACACCTGTTGCCAATGTACAGATGGCTCACAGACTGTCAGCACCTCGACGTTACATATTTCAGAGGATCTTGCTGTCCTCCTTGTTCTCTCCTCTGATCCATACATCACACACACACACTCCGTGCCGACTTTTTTTAGATGGTGGGAATCATCAATACCTGCTGAAACAGTTTTTCATACACAGAAAACAACTTTAACTGAGTGTGGAGTCGTGGAATGAAATGATTGACATGAATGAAAATAATCCAAGTCGACAAATAATTCACTTTTTCACTATTTGTTTTCTGCAATATTTTTGTTTGTGATAAAATGTCTCAGCCACTTGAATGTCTATATCAGTGTTTCTCAATCCCAATGCCCTGCATGTTTTCAATGTTTAATTTTGTTTTTTTAACCTTTATTTAACCAGGAAAAGACTCATTGAGATTAAAAATCTCTTTTACAAGAGTGTCCTGGCTAAGACAGGCAGCAGCATAGACATACATACATACACACAAACATTATAATCACTTCATATATTTCAAGGTAAGCTACAATAATAAAAAAAACAGTATTAAAAACCAGTCCCAGTATTATGTCAGTTAATGTAGTTCAAAAGGTAAGAAGGAAGTAAACCTAAGATTGCCTTGTAAATGAGAACGTGCCCACGCTCCAGCACACCTGATTCAAATGAACGGGTCGTTAGCAGGCTTCTGCAGTTGACGAGCGGATCGTTTGAATCAGGTGTGTTGTGTGAGCAGGAAAACACCACGTTGGTGCTGGGCAGTGGGTCCATGAGGACTAGGACTGAGAGACACTGTTCTATGGGAAGACGCAGACGTTTCTGAGGAAAGAGACAACACCAGAGGGGAATAGAGAACGTTTGATATTTTTATTAAAAAGTAAAAGTAGACATCAGTCAGTGGTCATGATTAGCCCGTCATCCTCCCTGTTCATAGATTTACAGATGGCAGTGATGTCTGTCTCTCTGACCCGGGAGCGCTCCGTCAACGCAACACAAACAAAACAGGGAGAACTACGGTCTTCGACTATAGCCTTTATTGGAAATTCTTTACATGTAAATCCTCCAAGCCTGCCCGACCCCCAGCTTTAGAGACTATAAATATATATATATAAAAAAGGTGTAAAAGACTTTTGCAGTTCCTCCAAGGATTAAGAAAAATCACTTACAGTCAGGTCTCATTTTGAGAGGGGCAGTCAATGTTTGCTTGTTCTTTGCGATGTTGAACAACCATAACAGTGAACGCAACAACTGCTAAGCACGTCAGGAACAAAGCCAAACTTAAAAACAAAAAGGGGAGGGAGGGGGCAAATGAAATCAGGAGATCAGTGACATTTTGATGATAACAGCACTAACTAAACACAGGAGAGCAAAACAGCACAGCAGAGACAGAGGAGGGAGAAACCGACCACTGCCTTGTCAGTGCGATGGCAACCTGACCGCAGACAAAAGGTTGTTTCGGTGACTGCTGCAGCCGATTCTTCACTTACTACAAAACAAGTGGCAGAGCCATAAAAACACCGGGTCAACTGCTTCAGTGTGAGCACAAGACAGTGGCAGTCGTGTGTCCCAGCCGTCCAGCAAACACAGCAGTATTACTGTAGTGTTTGGATAAAAGCTCAAGAAGAGCACCACCTAGTGACCAGACGAGGAATCCCTGGAAAAACCTTCATTTACCTCTGAGGAGTCATTGTCCCTAACTCCTCATTAAAGGAATGACGGAGGACATTAGGCGCTGGTTACAAAAATGTACAAGTGAACGACGGTTTGTTCTCGAGAGTCCTGCTTAATCCTGAACAATTTAACTAAGGTGTTATTAACAAGTCATCATTTACAATTCCAAATAAAATGTGCAAAAAAATATCAAATATTCAAAAGAATGCCCGTTTTTTTTTTTTTTCTTAACAAACATCACATTTGTTGTTTTAAACACTGTTTACAAATGTTTATGCACATCATTGTAATAACGTGTTGTCCTGCAGCTGCTGGCTTTATAGGTGCACTGTACACAGGGAGGAGTGCAAACTGACGGAGCATTGAGGTACCGGTTCTTTTTAAAGTGGCAGGGCACTACTGAGGAGGAAAGGCTGGTCAACTCTACACACCAACAATGAGAGAACGAGTCAGGTCCCTCGTTTTGGAAAAGAAATAAAAAATAAATCTTGGCACCAAGAGCTGGGATGAAAGTTTTTTTTTCTTTTTTTTGTATTTAAGAGATGCAACTACATATGTGATCGTCAACCCAGCATCCGACTAGAAAACGACTATTCCAACGAGTAAAACCATGTTTATCTCTACATTTGACAAAAGATAAACATGGCGGCGACAATAGGATTTGTAGAAAGAGCAATTTACTGGTGACAAAATGTCAGAATCGGCCATCAGAGCCGTTTCTAAGCAGAGAGGAGACTTCCACCATCCCTGTGACTTGTAACTGAGATATGACTGGGACAAAGATCGTACGGCTGGATTTACTAAGATTCTGAAACGCTCCAGTGAAGTACGACTATGAATCAAGACCAACATCCAATGACACTGTCCTGGTGTATGAGAGGTGGGGGGAGAACAGAGGTTGGAATTTAAAATTGAATCAGAGTTTTAAGAGCTATAGGGACATCCCCACCTTGGCTGAGCAAAAACATCACCAATAATAAACATTACAAATATAAATCAGTTTTACTGTCTCTCTTTTTTTTTTTTCCTCTCAAAATAAAAACAAAAAATTCAATGACACAAAAAAAGTCCTTCTGAGAATTGAGTTTTGCTGCCTGTGGTAGGATGAGAGGTTTGGGAGGAGGTGTCTTTATCTTTTTCATGTTTAAAAGGAGGAGTGGGACAGATTATTTTTTAAAGCAATAAGAAAAAAAAAAAAGAAAAAAAGAAGCACCCTGGACTTCATGAGCGTTTTAGTCGCTTGGAATGTCGCTGCTGGCTGGACCGGTCATCGTCACTAGTCGCACCTTTAGCATTGCCCCGGCTTCCCCGATGACGAGTTCTCCGTGTGTCCCGCTCGCCATCGCTGTCCTGCTCCCTGTAATCTTTCTTTCCTGAGGTGGCAGAGGTACGCTTACTTCTCCTCTTGCCTTCATCCTCCTCATCTTCCTCCTCACTCTCACTATCTTCGTCCCTCTGTCCTCGACCATGTGTGGGTTTCTTGGTGGTGGACTTGCCGTTCTGCATCTTCTTCTTTGGCTCCTCCTCCTCCTCCTCCTCCTCCTCCTCCTCTTCTTCTTCTTCTTGTTCGTCCTCCTCCTCTGATGATGACGCAGGAGTTTGGCTGATGCGTTTGCGCGAACGCCGGCGGAGGTAGCTGAGGCCAGGCAGCAGCTTTTGGAGCAGCTCAGTGAAGGTCTGCTCTGTCTTGACCATACAGGAGAGCACGGTGCTGCCTTGCTGGTTGTACTCCTCTGCATTGTGGAAGACCAGTTTCACGTCTTCCAGGAAGTCTTGGGCGTGACGATACTGGCTGAACTTCCCCAGCATTGTCTGGAAATCCATGGGCTGAGAGATTATATCCAAATAATCCTCTGCTTCTTCTGTGGAAACGGGCTCCCTAAAAAAGAACAGCAGAGTTTCAGGATCATGGTGAATCAGGATATCGACACAGAATGTGTGAAACAGAAAACTCTTCAATTATTTTGAGGTGCACAGACACTAACTTTGTCAACGGATCTCCTCAAATCAACAATCGTGAGATGGTTACTGCCCTAACGACTACATATTTTAGTTCAACTCGATGCATTTTAATACTGTACTGCTTGAATGGCTCAAAATGATAAGCATTGATCCCAAATTAAAATCCTGTCAACCTAAATGATCAATTTTGATTTCACCATGACGACCTTCATCTTCACAATGCCAGAAAAGCTTACGTACTAAATCCTCAGAACCACAAAACTGCTCAAACTGAAGGACTTTATTGCGAGATCCCATTCTGGTCCATACACAAGCACAAATTAAGCAAATGTTGTTGTGTACAAACCACACTACACATTGGTTGACAAATGATATGACTACATAGTGTGAAGTACAGTTCATTTGTTGCTCACCTGAAAGGCCAACTGTAACGAAACTTCATCAGTTTCTTGAGGATTTCCTCACACCTCTCCAACTCCAGCGCTTGTCTGCGTACTCCTGTTTGGGAACTCTGTCGCACCTGTAGAAACCACACGAACAAACAGATTAAAACGAAGTATACAAAACGAGTGCTGAGAGGTTTATGGGTTCATACCGAAAACTGTTATTTTTTTATTCTGTTTTTAATCAGCAGTAAAAGCCTTTTCAATGCTGCACCACCCAAACTCATGCTCAGGGCTAAGCTGAAGTAACTGTGGGACTAAAAACAGAGTACCATAAAAGGACAGGTAAACTGAAATGAGAGACCAGGACGACAAAGACAAATTTGTACCAAAATGAGGAGCCATGTCTGTGGTTTGGAAGGCTTTTTTTGGTGCGCACACACAATTGAACCGCTCCCTCTTTGACAAGATAATGTGTCCTCGTAGCTTCTTACCAGTTCTTCAATGTCCGCAGGGCTGTTGGGGCCAGTCTTCTGTTTACTGCTCTGATTACAGGACGACGACTGGGCCTTGGTTTTACTTTTAGAACTTTTCTGCCGAGACGAAGACTGCTTATTCTTCTTCCTCGGTCTCACTGTAGGGAAATAAGGGATAATCATGACAACAAGAAAAATAAAAGTAGAAAAGTAGTAGCAGAAAAAAAGTCCATCTGAATCCAGATTGCCCCGTGCACAGCAACAGAAAACAAATTAAGAGCATGTGTGTTTAAACTGACCCCCTAAAGGCTTTTTTTCTGTTCTTCTCATAGCAAGTGGGACAGTTCTGAATGGAAATATTATAACTTGATTAACAGGCTGCAGGACGTTTCTCATGCTGGCACCAGCGACTTGATGACTGGAGTGATACGGCCTCTTACAAATGAGAAAATCTCTTCTGGGTTGAACTGCCATCTTCACTAAACCTCTTACTGGTCGACTGGCTGACCTTATCACACATTCAGGCCTGAGTTGATAGAAGAGATCATCCTGCCACATAGTCTAAGTGAAGTCAGTGTGAGATGAGGCTTCAAAGCAAGGTCTAGACATGAGTGGTGCTACAGGACAACACGCAGACAAAAGATGTTGGACATCCCCCATCAGCATTCCTCTCATTCCTAACTTTTGTTTCCCAAAGCTAAGTCAAGTTCTAAAATCTGTGACACAGCTCATGGCTTCCGTACTGTACTTTTTTAAAAAGCGAGGTGGGATGCACTTCAAAAGGATGTGAACCAACAACAACCTGGCTCTATAACAGCCATCTTTCAACTGATGTGGAAATGTTTAAGAAGAACTAAGATGTTTGAAGTTAAGACAGAGCTGTAAAACCTGGATTCACTTTTCTCATCTTGATACTCACAGCTGTGACCCATGGCTTTGTAGTCATTCTCCTCCTCGTCCTCATCATCTTCATC